>NW_010431330.1:0-4123 GCF_000710305.1 Buceros rhinoceros silvestris
GTCAGAAAGGCAGGCTTGAAGGCGATGCAAGAATTAAACGTCTCTGCTAGCTGGGGATGCTCAGCCTCGCCTGTCTGGGTTGAGATGCCCTGCAAACAGGCTGACCCAGGAGAAGCACGGGGCTGTTGCAGGGTGCTGGTGCAGTGTTGCTCCATCCCCACCCCTCCGGCTCCACACGGCTTCCTTCCCTCACACCCCGACCAGGCTTCTGCTTGGCTGCTCCTGCCGAAGGCACCGGGCTGCGTGCAGCACTGCTGAAACGTTTGCAGCCGTCGCCCTGCTTCCTCAGCACAGAGAGCTCGTTCAGCTGCAGAAAACTACTTGTCTTGTTACTTGTAAAGAAGAATGATAATGGAGAGAGACAGGCAAGAAGTGCCTGCCCAACACAAACGAGGATGCTGCAAGCTCCCTGACAGCCCGGGGTGGGGATGAGGCTTCCTCTTGTGCAACACGCAGGAGCTTGGTGCAGATGTAAAGAAAGATGGAACAGACAGCAGAAAAGCAGTGGTCTCTGCAGCCTCTTTCACCTGAGCTGGTGTGGGAGCAGCAGGACTGGACCTCCCTGGTAGATTAAACATAGTTTTCTAAGGAAGAAAGAGTCTGCTGGTGCAGGAGAGCTCTGGAACAGGAGGACAGGGGCCAAGTCCTCATAGAGCCAACCTCATAAACCTGGCGTGCCAAAGGGACCTGCAGAGACATTTTGGATATTTGGTACCATGTTTGCTGCTCTGTGTGACAGCAGCTTCTGCCTGGGAGGTCATGCGTCCAATGCCAGCTGGGAGGAGGTGTTGGCACAGGGCTGTTCCTGCCTGGTGTAAACTCACCCACACCTGGTACTTCCACCGGGTGATACACCCTCCACCAAAACTGGCGCAGCACCGAGCAGGGAGGTGGCACTGACAGAGCGCATGGGGCCTCAGCCCCTCAACCCAGAGACACTGTCCCCCAGCAGGGCAGGAGCACGGTGTTACTGAGGAGCTGGGCATCGTCAGGCTCCCCTTCCAGCACAGGAGGTGTCCATCACTCTGTTCCGCTCCATGACAAACTGCCAAATCTGTGGAGAAGTTGCTTTTTCCTTTTTTAGCTGTTTTATTGCTTCCATGTGGTGATCCAGCCTCGGCAGCAAACACATTGCTTAAGCATGAACATTAGAGGCGTCCGGATAAATAAAGCTGGTGTGGATGCCTAGACACCTCCGGGTTTCTCTGCTTGCAAGGGAGGAATGTTTTGTAAAGCTGACAATTTTGCTTCCAGTCTTTGTATCTTTGCAGGGCATGTCTTTCTCATGACACGTTTGCTGTTTACACCCCACTCCACACAAACAACAGCTTTCTGGTGCTTTCAGCATGCTCCCAGCCCTGCCACCTGCGCTAACAGGAGCCTCAGGAGTCAGCCCCAGTGGGATCCCCCCGGGGAGAGGGGAGCCAGGCACCGTGCTGATGCTGGAGCTGCCCCGGCACTGTGGGAGCAAGGAGCCCACTGCATCGCTGCAGGAGATTGCCCTCTCAGCAGCCAGTGCCTCGCAGCATGGGGGCTGGAGGGGTGGCTGCGAGCTCTGGAGAAGGTCCTGCCTCCCCTTGTCCCCCCTTCACTCACTGCTCAACTGAGCTGGCACTGCACTTTGCTGCCAGCCTCACACCTTCCTCTCCTTTGTCTTCTTTCCTTCACCTCCATTAGCCCCTTCTCAGGGCTCCACTGGTGCCTCCCTCTGCTCCACACCCGTCCTGGGTTCCTGGCTCTCTTCCCAAGCTGATCTTTCCCATCTTGCCTCCTCCATTACTCCCAAGCTCTCCGATCTCCCTGCTGGGGTGGGATTTACCCAAGCAGCTCGAGACCTTGCTGCCTTGCCTGGCATTGACCCTGAAGGCCCCTGGCAGAGTCCTGTCCCTCCCAGGCCAGCTGCAGCTCACTGATGCTGGTTTGCCCCAGGGCAGTTTCTCCAAATACCCCCAGGAAGCCTCTTGTGCTCCTCCGTTCCCACCCGCCCAGAGCGGGGACCGCAGGGGCTGTGGCCAGGCAGCACTTGTGACGCAGACACCACGGAAGGGATTTGGAGCTCGTCCCTAGCCCTTGGCCCATTTGCCTTGCTTCCCCCCAGGGCACCGATCACCTCGGGCCACAAACTGACAGTGGGCAAGAACCGCTGCTGAGGGGCTCCCAGCTCGGAGGGTTTCCCGGGAAGGACCTGGTTTGAGCGGTCATCCCAAGCACAGGGAGCTGATGAACAGGCAGAAAGAAAGGCTGCAGAAATATGGGGATCAAGAGATTATTACAGAAATACACAAAGAAAGTCTGTGCCAGGAGCACGTGAAATCTACAGGAAAAGAGGGAGGCAATAAAACATGTACTGGAAATAGCAAATGAGATTAAAGGTGCTATCCTGCCCTTCATGTCTGCAGGTTGTAGACAGAAGAGATCAAGGCTAGAATTTATTTCCAGAGTCAAAAAAAAAGCCCTCAGGGCCAAAATGTCATTGTTAATCCAGTTTTCTGTGTCTAATATGTATGTCATTAACAACTTTTGATTCTGAGCTGACAAACTGCCACCTCTGTGCTGGAAATGATGGCTGAGCAGTACCTGTACCTGGACGGGGCATCTTCAGTGCCCCAAGGCAGCAGGGGCTCGGCTGCCCCACCCTCACTGTCCCGGCAGTGTCCTTGAATGCCTCCACAAAGGCCCTGCTGCCGGGTCTGCTTCTTGAGTGTCTCCCCATTCTCCTTGTCCTGGTGGGAAGCTTCGGGATGGAGAAAGGACATTCCGGTGTTTTGCAGCTGGGAAGTGGAGGAGTGAGTGATGCAGTGAGGGGCCAGGATGGCACAAGGACGGGGGTTGGGGCTGATGTTGCTCCAAGACCTGCGACACATCCTCCAGGACTGAGTTGGGAAAGTAGACGTTGTATGACCTGTAACGTGTAAGAAGACTGCACATGTACAAAGGGGAGGAGACCTAATTTACATCAGGAGCAGGAGAGTCTAATCCATATGTACCAGGCGGTTGAGCAATCCTTTGAATATGTATGTTTTACTGCTTTAAACAAGAGGCCAAAGCTACGGCGTGGTGTGCATGCACCTTTAAGGGTACCTGACCCTCGCTGCACCCAACTCTATGGAGCTGAAATCACAATAAACAGACCTGCTTCACAATCAATTTTGATTGCGGAGTTTTTCCACGCATCAGGACCACTGTGGGTGCTGAGCCGGGGTGTGTGCCAGCAGGACCTGGCCATTCCCAAACACTGGGACCATGCTGGGACTGCGTCCTCTCTCCTGCTCCAGCCAATGCCAACCGCTGAGGCACCACTGCAATGGCCACCACCACTTGGGTGGTTCTCCCTCCCTCCCTCCCTTCCACCGCTTCTGTGCAGCCCTCGCACCATCCTGGCCCTGGTGAGAGCCACAGGCTTGGTGGTGCAGGAGGCGGAGGTGGAATTCCATCCCATCTTAATGGCACTTGAGCTGCCCTGGCCTCAGAGCGGCTCCCTAAGGCTGATCCCTTCTCCCTCAGCCCCTCAGCTCATCACCACCAAACTCGACGCTGGCTGGCAGGTCTCCCAGCTCCGAAGTGAGGGACTCCCGAGGGCAGTGGAGTCCAAAAGTGCCTGTCAGGGTGGAAGCAGAGACTTTCCGAGCTGCCTCAAATTGAGGCTGAAACTCCTGCTAAGCCTCGTTAATCAGTTGTAAATGCACTGTATTCCGAATAAGGCCAGAAACAGTAAATTTAATTTTGACTCTGACTCAAGCTACTTTGGTCCTAATTCTGAGCCTCTTGCCCAGCTGGAACAGCCAGCCCTGGCCATGCTGCACAAACTCATTTGATTCTGAAATGCATTTTTAAGCAGGATGGAGCAGTGCTTAAAAGCTAAATGGCTTCCCCCGGCTGTAATCACTGCTAGCGGAGTCCTGGAACGAAAGGGATAAAGTCTGGGGGTGGGGGGAGGTTTTAATCTCGCTGAGTAGATTACAGAGATTACTGCAATTTAATCCTCACGTATCTGTCACTGACGCTGCAAAGACCATAACTGGAGGTGGGCAGGGGTGCGCCGGTGCCCTCCAAATTCCTGCCTCTCGCAGCAGGCAGCTGTGCCCCAGCCCTGCCACTGCGCCGGAGGCCACGGCTGGCCCCG
>NW_010431330.1:4227-5548 GCF_000710305.1 Buceros rhinoceros silvestris
GCTCCCCCTGCCGGGATGTGGTCCAGTGGGCACTGACCCCGGCACCGCAGGCAGGACCTGAGGGTACGGGGTCAGTCCTGTGACTGACTGGGCAGAGGAGGCAGCCGCTGCACGACTGCGGGCTGGATCCTGCCCAGGGGGCTGGGCACCCCTGGCTGTGCTGGGGCTGGGGATGCACCAAGGCCTGAGGACGAGCTCCTGCCACCAGGGAAGAAGGGAGCCGAGAACAGGCAGGGTGAAGATGGTCCGCAGGTTCCTCGAGTCGTGGCCCCCGAGGGCAGCTGGATCCTCCCTGGCTCCACCACCCAGAGACGCCTCCCTGGTGCCGGAGGGCTCTGGGTGGCCGTGCCCGGGCTGCCGCTATATGAACAGCGTGATGCAGAAGGACGATGCAGTCGGCAGTGTTCATCTGCACGCTGCAGCAGAGAGGGACCCGGGAGCCAGCCTCCGCTCCTCATCATTACACCATCACGCATGAAGCTCTCCCAGGCTCTCCGCAGCGTCTGCTTAGGTTAAATCTCATTATCATTCCTTGGGGATCATGGGGGCAGGAGCTAGTTCTCCAATAACTAGAAATATCTCTTTGGCTCGCAGACCTTCACAATTATATTTAACTGCAAATGAGGAATCTGTACTCAAACACAAGCTGGTAATTTTTTTTCAAAGCTTGTTTTCAGTGTTGCCTCATGCTCAGCCCAGATCTTCCACAGCTTTATAACCTCATCCTCACCTTACGTAAACTTTCAGGCGGAAAATAAGAAGCAAGCTGCCCCATTCACACTGAAGGGAGAGAACTGGGTAATTCACACTCACCTCCCAACACTGCTGTGTCCTCTGGCACCATCACAGGGTGGAGGAAGGCCTGCCCTCTCCTTCCTCACTGCACTGGGGAGCCCCTCTCCCGGTGCCAGGAGGTGTGACTTCCCACACTGGAAGCCGTGGGCTGGTTAAAATCCACTGAATCTCAGGAGGGCAGGGTGCACAGGGGAGGTCTCAGCTGCAGGAAAGACATTTCTCCAGGGAGAGCAGCCCCCAGAGGGGTCTCTGCAGTCACCAACACCAGCGGCAATCCCCCTGCCTCAGCTCCTGAGGGCATTCAGGAGTAGGTCTGTCCTCTTCTGGCCCCTCTGGACAGGCAGCCTGGTGGCTCTGCTGCTGGAGGGGCCTGGGATCACACAAGCATGGCACAGGGCACCCACCTGAGCTCTATACCCCACCCAGGCAACACCAGCCCCTCTCCTGATAGACCTGCACTGCTGGGAGCTTTTAAAGCCTCCCCCGCCAATGTGAAGGACCTGATGACAACCCATCGCTCCTCACC
>NW_010431330.1:5726-6011 GCF_000710305.1 Buceros rhinoceros silvestris
CACAGCACTTCTCCGGGGGTTGCGCACAGGCAGCCGGCTGTTGGGCAGCCCAGGGAGGACGGCGTGGCTGTACCAGACGCGAGAGGTTGTGACGGGCAGAACAGCAGAACCTTCTGTGGCAGCTTTGCACTAAAATTAACTTATTTGAAAGCAGTTTCTGGTGCATTTCCACAGGAGCCCGAGCTGTGAGTGAGCGAAGCACGCGGGCGGGAGTGAAGAAGAGTCTCAGAGAGCTGCAGGCAGGGACGGGCGGTGTGTGCCCGCAGCTCTCGGCATGCGGGCAGC
>NW_010431331.1:0-220 GCF_000710305.1 Buceros rhinoceros silvestris
TGGGGCGGCCGGGGGGGCCCCAGGCCCCTCCTGCCCCTGGGGTTCGCTTGTGTGCCCCCCGGGGAGGGCACCGGGCTGAGTTCTTGGCAGGGGGTGAGGGTGGCCAGCCCCGGAGGGTTTGTCTGAGCAGGTGAGGACAGTCCAGCCCCTGCCCCTCACCTCAGGGGGCTGTGTGGGGGACCCTGTGCCGGGCAGGCTCCAGGTGGGACGCTGCCGGCAG
>NW_010431331.1:499-817 GCF_000710305.1 Buceros rhinoceros silvestris
CACCCCAGCCCTGGGGCCACTCCACCGTCCCAGTGGCCACAGCTTGCCCCACTCGCCCAGTGCCTCGGCAGTGCCTGCAGGCAGCCGCGGCGGAGTGGGTGCCCGTGCCTTTCCCAAGGGACACCTCGGCCATCACAGCCCGCGGCTGGTGCCGGGGAGGACAGTGGAAACCTCTCGGGAGCAGGAGGAACAGCAGAGCCTCCAGCCCTGCAGATGCTCGGCTCATCCCCGCGCTGGGCTCCAGCACGTTTTGTGTTCCTGGGGCATTTCGTCTCCTGGCAGGGACACGGTGGGCAGGGACACCGCGAGCCGGACACC
>NW_010431332.1:0-208 GCF_000710305.1 Buceros rhinoceros silvestris
GGCTGCCGGGTTGGGAAGCGGAGCGGCGAGGAGGGCCGCGGGACCGGCGATGGAGGAAGGGACCTCGCCTCGATCCTCTTGGTCTTATGCGCAACGCCCTGCGGTGGGCGGGTGCGAGGTCTCGCCCCGGTCTGGGAGCAGGGAGAGGGAGGCGAGGAGGGCGTCAGGAGTTGAACCATCAGCTGAGCAGGCTGGACACTGGTGTGGC
>NW_010431332.1:341-3855 GCF_000710305.1 Buceros rhinoceros silvestris
CGTGAAGGGCTTGTGTGGTAGGTACGTGGGGAAGTTGGAGGCCGATGTAGAAGGACTACCTGTGTGAGATGACTGTCATCTGGGTGGGGGGTGGGGTGGGGAAGAGGAGGGAGAAGCTGTAGGGAATAGGCGCAGGAATACACAGCACTTATACATTTTCATAGCTTGCTGCAGTCTTTTAGGCATTTAGCTTTGTGCTACTGAAGGACCTCAGATCCTAGGTACGTGGGGAAGTTGGAGGCCGATGTAGAAGGACTACCTGTGTGAGATGACTGTCATCTGGGTGGGGGGTGGGGTGGGGAAGAGGAGGGAGAAGCTGTAGGGAATAGGCGCAGGAATACACAGCACTTATACATTTTCATAGCTTGCTGCAGTCTTTTAGGCATTTAGCTTTGTGCTACTGAAGGACCTCAGATCCTACTTGAGGACCTCATCTAATACATAGGGCGCTCCTTCTCTGGAGTGGTATTCTCTCCCACCGCCGCAAAATCGGAAAACGCAATTAAAAGTAGTGTAATTTGAAATTTCGAAATTGGTGCATTTTTGAGGCTCAGTCAGCTTTGAAGTTTTCAGTTTAGTCTGTCCAAAGACTATGTAGGGGTTCTTTGATCATGTGTCTAGATTGCTGCTATTACTTAGTTCTCCTATTACTCCATAGTCATTGGGGGAAATAAACATTCATTGTTCTTTAAAATTAACAAAGACAGAATATCAGACTACAAAATAAGTCAACAAGCGTGTTTTTGACAACCCAGTGTTTTCGTCCAAATGACAGTGTGCTGTTAACTTTTGCCAGTAGGTATATATAGTCATGCTTACATGGATATAGTACGGGGGGTTGGTTTAGATAAGTAGAAGTTAACAACTTGTTTTATTATTGCGTTGGTATTTCATTCTCCTGTACTTAAGAATAGGTGCGTGAAGCTGAAGAATATGTCAGTGATAGCTGGCGATAAATAAGCAAAGTCGGTTTTTTGGTAGTAGTATTTAATTGCGTGCCTGTAACCAAGCTGAATTTAACTTACCTCCTTGGAATAGTCTGTAGCCCTAAAAGTTTTGGTAAACTTGTTTCTCTTATTCTCCACAACTCCCTCCGCCCATCTTCTGTAGGTTGGATATTTATGGAAAATTGTACTTTATAGAATTAGAATAATTACACTGGCAGTAACTCTTGAGTATTTGTTAACTGTTACCTATATATGGTGAATTTGATATGTGTATATATATACGTAGACTACTTTTGTAGGCTATGCTTCATATTTTTGGCTTATGAATTACTTAGAACTAGTGTTTTTATTTGCAGTTTGAACTAGACTGTGTGAAATGTTAAATTTACATTTTCTGCTGTGAATTAAAAATTCTGTCAAAGTTTATGAAGCTTATCAAGTTTAATTGATACTTTTTGAATATTTTTTGAGTAAAACAAGTGTATCTTGTTCAAAATTGAATAAAGATCACAGAATTCTTAAGAAAAGAGGGCAATTCCTTCTGTTAAATTATTGCATATGCATTTACATGTAACAATAGTTTGGTATTGTTTCCAGGCAAAATAGGTAACAAAAACAAGTTACGTGAGCAGCAGCGTTACAGTTCCTGAATCAATGCTTGGGTGAATTTAGAACTTATCATTTGAATCCCCTCCCCCACTCTGGACAGTGACGGAGAAGCTGCAACAAGGATAATTTTACCTAATAGCAGCCAAGAGTTCTCTATTTCAGTGTCAATTTATGGGTGGTATTCTCTTACTTGTGTAAAATAATGAGGTAGTCATGAGGAGTTTATCAATTTTTAAAGTATGTGGGTTTTGTGTAGACTGGGAGTTAACATGTGATGACCATAAATGACTTCTAGCAAGCTGGTTGAAAGTAGAAAAATGTGACAGGTGTCTGGTTAAGACTGTGTGCCTTGTCTAAGCTTTTAAAGTTACATTGAATTAGGACATATTTGCCAACATGTATACTATGTTTTAATATGTTAATTCTGATAGGGCCTTGCAAAGAAATGTGTCCGGGTTAACTGTGTTATTAGGCTTTGCCGTAATGGACTTACTGTGATACTTTCGTCGTTTTAGTTCAAATTAGTTAGTCAACACCTTAACATAAAAGTGGAAAAGTCCCTTTTAGTTTATGCCAGCATGTTTGAAACTCTACTGCCTGGTCATATGGTGGTATGCAAAAAGACTCGTTAAACACATGAAAAACTCTACCTTTATTTGCTTCGATGGCATTTTACAGTTTCATCTGAACTGAAATGGGTGCTGATTTGAAGACTGAAATGTACTTTTACCAAAGAAGCAATTTTGTTGCTATAATTAGATTCTCCTTTCAGCATCCCTCTTAAAAATTCTTTGTTTCAGGTATTTTTAACCTTGTCTATGGGACTGTAGATTGAAAGTTGTTAACAGCTCATGTTCTTGAGTAAGAATCGAAGACTGGTGCATGTTTAATCTTTCTGTGGTAATTTTTAATGCCACTTGGAGAACTCTTCTCCAAAGTGAGAAGGGAATGGGAATATTTATGGGAATATGGGAGACTTGTATAACTTCTGAAATCCTTCTGTAAATAGATCAGTTGTTGTAGAATAGGATTATTTACAGAGAACTGCTGCTTCTGTCTTTATAACTGAGCACAGTAGGTTATTTGTTAAGTTTACAGTTTCATCTTTTATTTTTAATGAGAGTTTGGTAAGAAACTTCTTTTCAAGAAGTGTGTAGTAACTTTTTTGCTAATCAGACTTTAAGAAGTCTAAAAGACTTGATAACTTTATGGAGCTAAACTTCTTTTTTGCTTTAAGACTGAAATAATAATAAACCCCCCCCCTTTCTGAGCAAACATGCCTTTCTTGTAAACTTACAAGTGCAGAAAAAAGTAAGCAAGACATTTTGAGAAGGGAAATACTCTTCTTTTCCTCCCTCACCTCCATGGGTTCTTCAAGAGGAGAGCTATGGGAACTGTAGTCTGTTGATGGTTTAAAAACAGTGGAGAAACTTTTGATAATTAGAAACCATTGTAACTTTGAGAAAGACATATTCTATATATACAGTTATCTAGTACTCTCTCTTCGAGGTGACACAATATACCAATAGAATTTCGGTGACCTAATCATGAACGTAACAATTAATGTAACTGTTTGTAATGAATATCTATTGGTTATCTTTTTCCCATATGGGGAAGGAAGGTAAAACGCTGGGTTTGATTTGGTTTTACCCAAGCATGACTGAAAAAAGTAACTGCTTTTGCTAGTACAAATGTATTTGATTACTTTAGAATAGGTCCCTAGATCACGCTTAAGGCTTTATTTGGAGTTTACTCCCATTTCCCCTGATACTCATGTGTATGAGTCTTGTCCAGTGGGTGCGTAATTGTGGCTTACTTGTCTGAGAGCACAGATCAAATAAGGGGCTCTTCTTTGACTAGAAAGCACATAGTGGCCAGACAGACTAAGTCCCATTGTCTTCCTAAGGTTTCCTTTCCTCTCTCTCACCACCTCCCCCCCCCCCCCCCACCCCCACTCC
>NW_010431332.1:3938-6136 GCF_000710305.1 Buceros rhinoceros silvestris
CGCCTTTTTTTTTTTTTTTTCTTTCCCTCACCAATCTCTAAGAGGTTGTTTTTCCACAGTTGAAAATGTTGCAGCTGGGGTGGCTCAATATGAAAGACTGTGATGTTATCATGTCCTCATTCATTCCAAAATGTCCTGTCCGTAGGGTTTCAGGGAGAATACCCACTGAAGGGCTAGGGAAGTAGGCAAGATCGTTCACAGTCAGTTCTGCTAACATCCATACGATGTGAATGCTCTGGAACCTCTGAAGTTTAGATAGTAGCTATTTCAGTTACCCTGAATGAAGACATGATCAGTTGAATTTCAGCTCTGAATAAAGCATTTCTTGAAAGCAATGAGAATGTTTCTGTAATTAAAATAACATAAGCTAGCGCTTTTTTATAAACATATTCATTGCAAAGTTTCCAGGGTCTTAGTAGCACAAAATTCCTGAAAGAGAAACTGAGTGAATAAAAGTGACATTAACTCCATTAAGTGACAGTTTTATTACAGCTGTGAGAAACCAAGTTTTCAGTGTCTGTGTTACGTGAAGTTCCAAAACTTGCTATTTTTATTTTTTTCTCCTTTTTCTTTTCACCCAGAGACAAATAAAAATAAACCATATTTTGAGTCAGTTAAAGGAATAGTTAATAATATGTTAATATGTCTATGTGTTGAAAATCTTCCTCTTTTTAATAACTTTTTGGATGATGAAATAAGAGAGGAATGGAAATGTACAAATTGATTTCTGATGGCAGAGGTATTCTTTCAAAAAATAATTGAAAAAATAAGACTGAATTTTGATGAGTTACTGAAAAAAATCAAACTAGTAGAATGACTAGTTGGCACTATCGTAGTTAAATACATGTTAATGATTAAATTGAACTTGCCAATGAAACTTTTAAATCCTAGTATCCCCAGAACCTATTGTTCATTGGCTTTTGGCTTCCTGGCTTCAAACACAGGTAGCTTATGTTTTTGTTCATTTAAAATCTTGTTTACCTATATGTACTCAAATCTTAATTTGTGTTTCTGTGAACTATGTGAAATGCTCATAACTTCTCATTTACTTTGCCATTCAAGCTGTCACTAAAGAGTCAGTTGGAGCACAGCGCATCCCCTTCCTTTGTAGAGGTAATAGTTTTGTGTCCGTGCTATCAATTTACTGTTTAAACTGAAGGAAAGGGTAAAAAGAGGAAAGACATATTCCCTGGTAATTCCCTGGTAGGGAAGTTAATGTGTTATTACTTACTCATTTCTGTATTTTCCTGAGCACTCTGATTTTCCTTACACTGATCTCTGTTTGGATCATTCAGATTTTTTTTTTTTTTTTTCCTTCAGTTTCACCTTTTGGCCTACTTACAGATGTATAACCGTGTATATTTTTGGTTTTTAAATGCAGTTTTAAGAGGACTTATACATGAAATACACACAGGGGTTGTGTGTGATTACAGACAAATCATTTCTAATACACTCGCTCAGTATCTGATTGACATTGGAAACTTGGTAACTTTCCTGCATCATGTCTGATTCTGGCTTCTTTGTTGTAATTCTTTCTAACTTGTGGATAAGTAGGCATTAATTTAATGATATGCCAAAAAATTGCAAATTAGTGTTTTAGTGTTGATGTCTTTGTTGATGTTACAAGAAGTGATTGTTGCATGAAGATGTTGTCAGTTTCTCTTTCTGTAAAAGTTGCTCATAAGTACTACCAATACTTAAGAGTGCTTATGTGTGCTTTGCACCAGGATCAGATGTTCCTAAGCTTAGAATTCTGTATTCTTGTATTTGGGGTGATTTCCCTGTCAATGTGACAGTGTGCCTCCAGAAGTTGAGATTTTTTATGGCAGGCCCCGTGTAGGAAAAGGAGCACTACTGTGCTGAACGTGTACGTGATTGCACATATCTGTCTATGTCTTCCCACTGAAATAAGATTTTTGGTGATGAGAAGTTCTGTATATGCTAAAGCTACAAATTTAAATTACGCTTCCCCCAAAATTAGAAGCACTAGTAGGTGCAGTTCTGGAGGAAGGTCAGTTAGCTATACAGTTAACTACAGGCTCATTTGGAATGACCCTTGATCTATTATTTTTAATACACACTGCGTTCTACAAACTTAGTTTCTAACTGAATTAATGTCTTCTCTGAACAATGTCTACTAGAGACAGTATCATAAATGATTCATTTATGTTGAAGGCTGAGTACACGAAGGAAAGAGC
>NW_010431332.1:6237-8133 GCF_000710305.1 Buceros rhinoceros silvestris
GAGTGCATGACACTGTGTTATAAACTATAGTTGGTATTATAAGGGCATAGTTAAAAATTGCTTGGTTTTGCATTGTTCTGCTACTTAGAGACTTTAGCTGGGATCTGATTTCCTTCTTTTTTTGTAGTGTACAACGTGAAGTAAATATTATTTCTTTCTCCATTTTATCAGGATTTCATGACTTTTAAGTTGCATACGCATTCATTCCTAATGTCTACCTATTTAACACTTTTGTTACGGCATTGTATAAATGCATACATGTTTGTGCTTTGGTTTTGCTTCTGGTAAATAAAAAGGGTTGTGAGCTATTGTAATTTGATAGTCTGTTGTACGAAAGTTTAAATGATAGAAAGTCTAAAAACTAATAATCCGGGGTTGGAAACAAAATCATTAATGACGTCTGATACGATCCTTACAAGAGGGTTTATCTCCTGTCTTTGTAGATTTTGTTTGGGGATATTTTCACCTGTGTATTTTACACAGCGTGCAATCACAATTTGCAGTTGACAGTGTCCATATGAATCTACTTTCAGTCTTTCTGCCCGTTAGTTTATATGTATCTGTGGAGTTAAATGAACCAGAGTCATGTTCGCAACATGGACGTTTTAAAACTTTACAAGCTTAGTTTTGAAACCTTGAGAAATAAATGCGGTTGCACATGTGAAAACAGATTGTTGGAGTAAAAGTACTTGGTTGCCTTACCTTAGTGGTTAGTGGTAACACTGACAACTTGTGTTGTCATTCTTAAATCAAGATTGGCTTTGCTTCCTATGATGGCGACTAGAAACCTACATAATACTTTTCTCATGTAACAAATCGTTAGAATTGGAGACAACTTCTAAATTTGAACTTGAAGATAGTACCTAGTGTTCCTTTACTTAATTTGCCTACTGCCAGACAATTGCAGTAAACAAAAATATTTTTTTTTCTAAAATATTTCTATTTAATTTCTTTCAGAAGCTAATAAAGCAAGGAAAACACATTGGCCAAGTTGTGAGTGTTATCTTGAGATCTTGTTTTAAAGTATAGTTAAAAATTCTTACGTTGTTCTTATAATGCAAAGAAATAGTTGTGTACCTGCATAAAGCAGGTAGATCATTCTGATTTTCTGCTAGAAGTTCTTAACCAACATATGGTCATTTCAAGAACTGAGAAAACAAGTTTTACCTATAATTTACAAGGTTCATGTATAGTGTTTTGAAATCATTCTTTCTTTTTGTACAATTTATAAAAATGCTACTTCTCTAATTTGGAGGTGTTTTAAATTATGTTTGTTTCAGTAATGGAAGTGAAATATAAAATATAATCTAGGGATACATAAGGACAATCATCTTAGTGTTTTGTTTGTGAGGGAAAGAAGTGTACCTGTGTGGCAAATGGATGTTTCTAAGAGATCTTCTGAAGCACTGCCAGTGTGTACATGTGTTGCCTTGCATTTGAAAAATTAGAGGTGATCAGTGACCTATGATGAGTCTGTATCCATGATTTGTGTGCGTATAGGCTGTCAGTATTTGTAGGGTGTGGGGCTTTTCTTTAATAGCAGAAAAAAAAAGCTTTCTCAATGCTTATTAAAAAAACACATTAAGATAACCACCAAATTGGAGTAGTGCATGTCATTAAATATTTTCCTAGTACTGAGGAGTTCACGGTCGACTTACATTCTGCAGCATAGGAGGTTGGTTTTTTTGCACCCTTCCCCCCCTTCTGTCCAATGGAATAGTTTCTAGTTCTTAATTTTTTCTTTCTTTTTGGCATCAGGAACATGTTCTGATTAAGATCAGTAAATAATTTTTGTGTATGTGAAAAAGATTGTCTTGGCCTTAGTTTACATTTGTTGGTCTTTAGTGTGTATTTCCAAAGTCTGTTATGAGACGGGGGGGGGGGGGGGGGGGGGAC
>NW_010431332.1:8181-11001 GCF_000710305.1 Buceros rhinoceros silvestris
TGGGGTGTGGAAGGTTGGGGGGGGGGGGGGGGGGGGGGTGGTGACGACTGAATTGACCACCTCTATGTCATTCATCATTTTGTATGTCTTTGTCACTAGTTTGGGTTTTTTTTTTTTTACTTCAAAAGTATCATCTTAGGCCTACATAACTAAAACAGTATTTTGTCATACTGTTGGCCTCACTCAAAATTTTTTGTGAAGATTTTAAATCTTGTAATTCCTACCTCATTTTACTGACGTGAAAATATGCAATTATATAAGTTACAAGAATTTGAATATGGAATGAAGAGTTTAATTGTTAGGTTTACGTTTTTGAAAAATTTACCGTTGGCATTTTCTGATACAGGATTCTCTATATGTTTTGCTTTCATTCTTTTTCTCTGGACTACTGCTACTTTAAAAAAAAAAAATCTTAATTTTTAATCTTTGTAGGATAAAGCAAAGCTTTGTTTGCATAAAACAAAACAGTCGCAGATCTGTGGTTTGAGATGAGGTTGAAGCTCACGATATAGTTTTAGCAAGCATACAGTGGGCCCAGAATACAATTGCAAAGTTAGGTGTTAGTCATCATGTATATTCTGAAACCTATGAGCTCCCAACTTGACAGTGTCATTTTATTTATGTACAGGAGGAAACAGGTATACATTATATTCCATATGTTGTAAGTACAGTCTTTGTCATTATATTTGAATCTTGAGTACCTCTGTAGAGTTGCATTTGACTTTATTGGCTATTTCCATGAAAATTCCCAAACTAAGTCAAGCACTCAAACACTGACAAAAATGGAAAAATTACTTCTTGTCTTTGCTGGTCTGAACTGTCTTTCATCATGCAGTAAATTTTTTTTTTTTTTTGAACAAGTTGTTAATAATTCTACACTGTCCAGACCTTGCACTGAGTCTTAGGTTGGTGACTTACAGACTTGTGCATGGACGTAATATTTTAGTATCTGATTTTAGCAAGTGCTAACAGATTTTTTCAGTGTCTTGTGGAAGAGAAGTGTTTTTACGTTGATTAGGATCTAATATACAGAAAAAAGGTCCACCAAACCTAAAAATGTTTATGTATCTGGTTTGTTTGCAGCCTTACTTAAGGCAATGAGTTCCTGTTTCTTTGGGTGGAGAGAGGGTTTTTAGATATTTTGAGCATTTTGTGTAGTGCTTAACTTCATGTTGCTTTCCATACACACCGCAGTTATTGCTTTGCTAACAGGAGATATATACATGTTGCTAAGCTGCTTTTTATCAGGGAGAATGAAAGCAAAAAACGTACAGTGATTTGCCCAAAGATACAGTGACACAACAAGTGGAACTAAGGTTAATGGTTTAGATGTCTTACATCTATATAGCAGGATGCTCTGTATTTGCAGTTGCATTTGACTTGAGTTTTTATTCGGTAGCTTTGTAACTCAGAGAAGCAGTCTTTTAAGGTTGGAGAGTGACTCAGCATATCCAGATAGAGGTCTGCTCAAGGAACTTCAAATCTCCTAATAAATATGGGAGAATTAAGAGTTGAACTCACATTTCCCAAAGGGATTTTACTTGTCTTTTAAAAATAAAAGTTCACTTTTTTACTTGAAATCTTTTTTGATATGCATACCTAAATTTCAGAAAGAACTGATGATTTCAGTAAATAGTATCACTTAAGATATAGCTGCCATTTACTGTATGGCTTTTTCTGTGTGCTCTCCTCCTGATGTACATGATAAGCTTCTGTTCAATGAATAAAATAGCGTTTGACCGTGTGAGTAAAGACTGTGTTGCAAAATGTATACAAGAAGCAGAATTGTGGGTCAGGCTTGCCTTAAACATTTCTTAACTTAGTCTGTGATTTTATGACATTTATAAAACTTGTTTTTCACATGGAAGGAGGAAGAGCCATATATGCTGTTTGTCCGGTCTGTATGATTGAAACATTTCCATCTTAGTAGTACAGAAGCTCCCACTTGATCTGGCAGGGTTGAGTTCTGAATCTTATGGGTCAACCACTTGAGAGTGAACAATTTGAAGAACTATGGGTGACCTGTGCAAGTGTATACTGGGTGTGCAAACCACACTTCTGTATGCTTGGGTTTGGTTGGCTTTCACGAGGGAATATTGGCTAAATGTCTTAAATGTGACTCTTTACAGTAATAATCTGTGTTCTAGTTTCAGCTAATGGAACTTGTCAGAGTCTTGAGGCATTGGTTGGTAATAGTGGCAGTGAAGGGAAGCAAACTGACAGAAGCTAATTGAGTAAAGATTGAAACTAGTCTTCTGCTATGATACGTTTCTAAATTTGGAGGAAATTTGAGTAGACTTTATCTTTTCTTTTCTTTTTTTAATCCAGATCAATTCGATCTGCTATCATGAGATAAGACCATAGGCTGGCACATAATTTTAGTGCTGAGAGAACGCCAAAGGGCAGCACAGTAAAGAACAGTATATTCAGAGAAAAACACAAACAACACTGTTTTTTGCCCCTTTCCTTCTACTCTAAACCATTTTCCTCTTCCACCCATCCAAATCTGTATACGTTTTTCTGGGGCTAGTGAAAATTATGTGCTTCTCTCCAAAACTGTACCTCTGCCAAATTTGAAATAGTTGACAAAAGAGAAGCAAAAAGATGAAAAGCAACTCCTCTTTGTTTCTCATCTGTGAGGAGTTTGGAACATGCACAATGTTTAATCTGATGAGGTCATATATGTTCGCTGTACGGTGTAAGTATTAGCAAACTGATGCGAAGTTCATGCTGCAAGATGTAGAGATGCTGAAGCACTTTGAGGGGAAATTGTTGAGAAGACAAACTGTGCAACAAGGGAGTTCTTTGAAGGCAATTCCT
>NW_010431332.1:11104-11955 GCF_000710305.1 Buceros rhinoceros silvestris
CTGAAGCAGGTCCCCTTCTCTCCAGATTCAGGCTGCTTGTTTCCACCTGCTTTGTGTTAGCACAGCTGTTTGTAAGGCCAACCAGTGAATCAGACGTGGAAACTGAGTTGGCTGAAATACACAATTTTATATATATAACGTTTGCATGTGGTGGAGAATCAGGTTGCTTTTCAGTGAGATCGGTTCCCAGACCCAGTACACTGTGCTACTGCTCAGACATTTGACAAGCTAATGGAATGGGTTGTGTGGGTGGACAGGAATAAGGTGCCTGCAAGAGGCAGGGGTTGGTTAACTGGCTCTAATAGAGCTGTTACTTAATGAAGAACATAATTCTGAGGCATTTTTGCCATCTCTCCTGTAGTAAATCATTCTCCTGTTAGTCTCTCCATCTCCCCACCCCGCCACCTCACTGCCTCTCTCAGGCTTTTGCTTGCTATCTCAAACTTCCACGCTTATTCCCTCTCTAATGTTCCCATTCTGATGCTGTCCTGCTTGTGTGCACTCTCAACAAGTGTGCGCTAAAGTCTTACTTGGTTACAAGTTCTCTCTCTAACTCTCCTGGTGGTCTTGACTCTCCTTCTTGCTGTCAAACTCTCTTACTTCTGATCCATCTGGTTTTGTGCGCTCTTTTCACTTGTGGTCTTCCTCTAGTTCTTCCTTACTTTTGCTTGCTCTTTTTTACAGTTTTCTAACTTCTGCTCATGCTCTTTTCTCTCATGTCCTTTCTAGTGCTTGGTCTCCGAAGCGCCTCTTTTTTTGGCACTTGCTGTCTCTTCTTTGCTCAGTGTTTTCTCCTGCTTATTCTTTCTCTCTTGTTTTTTTGATTCTCTCCTCCTCCACTCCCACTCACC
>NW_010431332.1:12052-26727 GCF_000710305.1 Buceros rhinoceros silvestris
CCCCCCGTAAAAACAATGCTTTTGAGGGGGGGAAAAATCCACATTTTAAAGACTAAAACCTCCTAAGAAATCAAAAGTTTTTGATTTTCCCCAAACTTTCCATAAAACAATGTATTGATTTCTTATCAAGCTCATGGACATCTGAAATTTTTTCTTGCATTCTGTATTGCCTTAAGATAGATATCTGCACACAAAATATGTATTGTTTAAAAACAATGCTTTTGAGGGGGGGAAAAATCCACATTTTAAAGACTAAAACCTCCTAAGAAATCAAAAGTTTTTGATTTTCCCCAAACTTTCCATAAAACAATGTATTGATTTCTTATCAAGCTCATGGACATCTGAAATTTTTTCTTGCATTCTGTATTGCCTTAAGATAGATATCTGCACACAAAATATGTATTGTTCCTGTTTGGACAAACTGAAAGATGAATTTCTAAAGTTAGTGTTAAATAAAAGGTATTTTTCATCTGTCTTAATGTGAGCATAGCTTATTGATACCAGAAGCTAAATTGCAGGGTAAAGATTCTTAGTTTTCTTCTTCCTGCTCTGCAAAGGCAACATGAAAAAATGTTTCTCTTGATAACCGGGTTTTAACATAACCACCAGCTGGACTGGTTATGTTAAAAACCAAGCAAATAAACAAAACATCTCTTTTAGAAATTCCATGCTTGCTTGTCTTCTTGAATAAGTGACCAGAGCTGCTGAAATTAGGCTGTTGTTTCACTTCCATGTATCCAGATACCTGACGTTTTTGTTCGAGATATTTACCTTTTGTTAATAACTATTCACCTGTTAGTTGGGAAAGTAGACAGGAGTGCTGATTTCTTAATATCTGAATCTGTCCATCCATATTTTAATAATCCAAAGTGATTTCAAGTAAAAATGTGGAAGATTGGGCAATATGCTTGCTCTTCGAGGCAGGGAAAAAGCAATGAAACTTTTCTGCCCATCTCCTTTGCTTCTCTAAGCCTTTGGGTGGACTGAGAGCAGGAGCACCTTGCAGAGCATGCTTTTCCCACACAAAACGTTGTGGACGACAAAATGTTGCATTCTTGTTGAGGACTTACTTGAACAAATGACCAAGCTTGCTGGTTTTTGTTTCGTTAGGTTAGCTGGTCTAGGTCAGGTTATCAAGCAGCCTACTATCAGGATGTACATGCTAATAGGGCAGACACTATTCTGAATTACAATGGCTGTCTTTGAAAGTGTTCAGTTGGTTCCTCCTTGGTTAATGAATAAAATTATTGCTCATAAATGTTGTATCTCTTCAGTGGCTTGTGGCTTGTCTGGTTGGTTTGTTTTTAGTTCCACCCATCTTCTCTTCTACTTTGGGTCTTGCTTGTTCCAGTCTACTCTTCAGTAAACTTTGTTCATCATGCTTGTTTTATGCATGGTTTTTTTATAGCTAAAGACTTTTGGCTTGTGATAAACAACATTGAAGTAGTTCATTAGTGGCGTTAGAAGTAGTTGAGTTTTCTTAGTCAAATAATGGTTTACCTATTTTGATGTTTAGTGCCTGTCTGTCTTTGCTCCAGTCCCTTTACTCAGCAATCTATTGCAAGCCTTGTTTCTCTTTTTCCCTAACTTGCTTTAGGTTGACTACTCTGCATTTCAGAACTTTGCACTTTGGCCCTTCAGGGTGTCATCCATCTCCTGACCCCTTCAGGAAAGGGAGGAATACTGCTTAGTGTTTTCAGGCGTTGTCTGTGGCAGGTATAATTTGTACAGGTTAGCATGCCTCTTGCTCTTCTCTAAATGCAGAGGCATCGTGAAGAACATCTCCATGCTTTATAGTAATTCCTGTAAATCCTGTATGAAGCTAACTTGAAATATTTTGAATACAAATCTCTCTGAGCAAAAAAGGGAGAGTAGGCCTTGACTGCTAGATCTCTGTGATAGTCCATATTCCTTCAGATAGATTCAGTGCAGCACCACTGAACTCCATAGAGGTCTCTTAAGCTCTGAAGCTATTATGTCTCCTTTATGTTCAGTTCAAATAAAATCTTAAATTAGTGGTGTTGAGTTCTGGCTTATTTCAAAGAATGGTGCTTTCTTGTTTCTTTTTTTAAAAAAACAAAAGGTTGCGAAGAGGGAAGTTCCAGTTTTGAAGCCATTAAATGTGGCTTTGCTTCTTCTAACTTAGGTTGGAAAGGAAGATGTCAGTGTAGTGTATGCTGTTAAGAATTGGAACAGAGTTTTCTGATTTGACCATCCTGATGACTATGTTGTTGTGTTCAGTGTTTCCTTTTTGCCTTGCACTGGAAACTGGTCCTGTGAAGGGCTATAGAGATGAGTCTGTTAGGCTGCAGTTGCTCTGTTTGGTGCACCTGGTAGGAGTCTTGAATCTTGCTTTTCTTATCCCTTTTGCTTTTGCCCCTGTGATTTCATAGGTTACTCTGCTGTTTCAGAGAAACGGTTTAGACAAATTGTGACATAAGGATAGCTCTGCTGGCATCATCCACAGAGTGTGTCAGATTGTGTTTATGACCTTCTTGTTGAGCTCTTCACAAAATGGGAAAAGGAGCAGGTCTGTATAAAAAGTTACCTTTTCACAGCAATCTTTCTTAAAAAGCACAGCACATCATTAAATGAAATACAATGAAATTACGTGAAATGAAGTTTAAAGAAAAAAATGTGCTGGAAAAGCGGCTTTATTTTGGAGTCTTTCCATCTAGTAAGCTATTCTTGGTAGTCTGCAAGGATTTCAGTGGGATACTAAAGATTTTATTTCCTGGATACTTCAGATGCGATGATCTTGAGTATTGTTTGGAGGTCTATAAGGTCAGGATTTTAAAGTCTTTCTTTTAATTTTTTTTTTATTTGCCCTTCCTTCCTTCCTGCAACCTGCCTTATTAAAATAATTTTCAGAATTTTTATGAGGTAAAAAAAAAGGCTACAGGAAATCAAACTTCTCTGGTCAGAACCCTAGCAACTTCTGATGCTGGGGGAGTTGCTATTAAATAGTTGGAAAGCTGTATAATCTTAGTATGTCCTAGAATTACTGAAATAGGTAATTTTGTTGAAGTTTTAGTGTAATGTCTGCTTCTTCAACAAATGACAAGTAGCTCAGAGAGCATGAGATCGATCTATTTATACCCAGTATTCAGATGCTGGAATTGGTGAAGTTCTTACAAACTACCCCAAAGTTTCAGTGTTTTCTATTTGGCCTCATAATTAGACAAAATTAATCTGAAAAGCCTCTGTTAGAGTTTTCCTTGTCTTTTATCTTGATTGCCAGCATAGAATACTAAAAAATGAATTCCATACATCTCCATAGTGACTGTACTCAAAAAGGGATTCAAAACAACATTATCCCAAGTTGACAGACTAAGCTTGAACTACACATTCAGAACCATAATATAACAGAGTTATTTAAAAAAAAATTATACCAAGGTCTTTCAACCTTTTGTACATCAAAACCCCAACATATTTATTGAAATAATTGGCATCATCTGTGTGTGCAAGAAAGCCAGTAGAGCAAACCTGAAAAAAGTTGGTTTTCTTTTGGGTCGGTTAGTGCTAGAGCAGTGAGGATTGGGAAAGGAAGGGATGTTGGCAGAACAGCATCCCATCCCCCCCCCCCTTTTTTTTTTGTAGCAGCAAATTATTAGATTGGCTTAGCAATCATGTGCTACTTCATCCTTAGCCTCAACCTTCTTTTTCTGTTGTCATAAGTGAAAGCAAAGTCTCATTTTTGTTATGGGTTAAAGGGGTGGTGTGTCTGTGTTGGTAGGTAGGTATGTGGTCAGTTGCTGAGGATAAGCTGACAAAAGGTAGCTTGTAAACGTGATTGTGAATTTGAACTCTTATCTGTCAAATTCAGTTTGAGTTACCTTACAGCAGCATATCTGCGACCTCTTCTTAGAGCCATAAAACCTTTTACACACTGGAAAGTTACGTGTCTTCAGTTTTAATGGTGATTGGCAATGTATTCCAATTGATGAAAGACTGTCATGGTTTCTTGGCCTCTGCAGGCTTTTGAATCATTAGATCTTTTTTTTTGGAGTATTCCATGCATTGGTGAAGGCTTGATGAAGAATTACTGGATGAAATTCCAAAAAAGTTGTGTAGAAGGTCTCAGATTATGATGAGTATGTTCTGGACTTAATGGTGTGGGGTTTGTCCAGTTTTGTTTGTCTGGTTTTTTTAAACTTACAGCATAAAAGGCAGTGATTTTATCTTGTCAAAACGAGTGTTCTAGAGTCTGCAATGAGCTACGTGCAACCATGTGGTTTTTTTTAGAGCTATGGAGCTGTCCTGAATGTTTGATGAAATCTCTATTCAGTGTGATAATAAATGTACCCCAGTAAAGCTTTTATTGATTGTTGTGTACCCTCTGTACTGGCTCTTCTCTCTGAGTGCATGCATCCACATGCATATATGACTTGAATAGGGTGTTTGAATTCTTCCGAATGGATTGCGATACTGTTTAAAACTGAGCAAAATTTTGCAGCCTACTACTTCTGCAGTAGTATCTTGGTATATCTTGGGATATGACAAGATTTGTTTTAATGTTATGCTTAATGGCAGAATGGAGCCTGACAAAGTAAAACATGACCTCAGAGTTTTAAATCTAAAAAAGAAGTTATTTTGACTTCATCAGCAGATTATGTGAAAATTTACTGAAGTTCGTTAATTTATCTCCTTCTTCAATGAGAGTTTTCTGGGTCAGTGGTTCTTTAAACAGGGGATAAGGCCATGGTAAATGAACTACAGATGGAGCTTAAAATCATGATAATCGTGTTAAAATATGTTAGGATGATTCATATTTTGTTAAAAATTTTTGGAGCTGACAAGGATCTATATTCTGAAAATGTTAGGGCTGTATTCTGGAGTGAATGATAGGAGGAAAATGATGAATCTTTATTCATGCATTTATTTTCTACATTGAAGGAACAAAGAAGGGGAAACCCCATTTGTGCAATTTTTTGTTGATATACTTTGGAGACTTCTCTTTACTATAGTTTTGAAGTGTATTGTGTCATATACACTGAAGATTACCTCATGAATATGATAGAGGTGTTACAGTAGTTTCCTCCTTCAGAGGTGATTTACAGTCAGAGTGGAATTAAGCTAGGTCTGCAGATGGACTTGTAGCCCTCACCATTGCAACCTCTGCCTCTTTGGTGCCTGAATGCTGCAGAGGATTATGACATGACTGTTTGACAGCAGCCTAAATGGCATCAGCCAAGACTGTCTCTGTCAGCTTTCTCCCTTGGTTAAGCGTACTTGCAAGTTCTCTTTGTTGGCATTTTTGCTTTACTTTCCCATATTGGGCCAGCTTAAGAAGCTAAGCACAAAACCCTAATGATGTAAGTAAAGGTAAAAACTTTGCTGCCAATTCAGCTGCCTGAACTGTTTCGTCATGCAGTGGAAGAGTGCCAGGACAAGAAGCCTCGTTTGTGATTTCTTCTTTTCTTCTAAGTAGTAGCCTGGAGTTCCCTGAGTTTGGTCAGCTTGTGAAGGGATATGCTTGGTGGGAAGTTATGTTACATGGCATAAATTGAACTAGCATCCTTTTGGGGGGGGGCATGCACAAAAACGCCTGTTAGCCTTTTTAGTCTAGCTTTAAGTTTTTCTTACCATTTGCTGAGCCAATTCATTTTACTAAACTGGCAGGAAGTGAACGTGACAAAGATGTGAACAGTTTTTAACTGGGTCATTGAGTTGATTTCTTTTGCATTCAGTTTGAATGCTAAAGCTTTCTAAGGAAGGGAGCACAACTGTGCACCTGGGAGTTGGGAAAGATGGGGGAACTGCTGCTCTTTGTGCCAGTTTAGTGTGTTCCTTAGATGGAGAGAATCCAGACTCACAGTGTTCAATTCCAGTAAGGGTGCCTAGATCACCTGGCTTTTCAGATGTTCTGGGCAGCTGTCCGTGGGTCCCATGTAATCTGTACTGCTGTGCAAAAAACCCCTGAAGAATCATGGGACAGAGGGAGAGAAAAGGAAACATGACTCTTCAATCCAGTGATTAGCTTTCCTGCCTTAAGGAAAGAAGAAAAGGGGATTTAATCAGTGCATACATATTTTACTGGAAATGGCTCCTGGATAATGTTTTATTTTCTTTGTGGAAAGATACATGAATTATGGAAGTGTAGCACTACCACCAAATTAGGAATGATATGCAAATAAATTGGAGAGAGTGGGGAAGTGTATGGATGGAACGTAGAATACTTCATAGCAGTGGGGTTATAGTCTACTCACTCTTCAGTTATTGGGTAAGGGGTTTTAACACTGTTTTTTATAGTGAAACTAAGTTGATTTTATGAAGGACTTAATCTGATCAATTGTGTGTCCTTGCATTTGGTAGTCCATATGTTGAAATACAAATACTCTGTGATACTTTTCACGAAGTATTTGAGTGTATGTATTAAGTGCAATTATAAGAAATACGTGGTATTATGCTTATGCTAGAGGTGTCTTGTATTTTGAAAACAGAGTATTCCCTTAGTTCCTCTAAATTGGGGTCTCCTAATATAATAGAAATAATATTCTCTATGAGATTGCTGCGTGAAATCAAAATATAATTATTTTTGCTTTAGGATACAGATTTCTCTCCTAATGTTACATTGGTCAACTTGAACCTGAATTAGGACTTAAAGCACATCTTGGAAGTCTCTATATATACTTAGGGTGGGACACTGAGAGCTGAATGGTAAGGATGCTGGATTTTACCGTGGTGAAAAGTCTTTTTTTGTTCATTCTGCTTTCCATCATCAGAGAAGTTTGTAGTTGGCATGCCTGATTAAATTTATTTCTTCAAATTTATTTATGTAGACTGTTATGACAGGCACAAACTATATATAGAAAAGCCTGTAAACGTTTCACTTGTGTTCTTGAAGTAAAGGTGGGGTCTATTGCCATCGATATCAAACTAGATGTTGGCTGCAGTCTTCAAGGTGCTCTGTGGCAGTTCAGCAAGAACTATCGGAAATGCTTTAGCTAGTTTGCTCTTCGCTACTCTTGACCTGTATTCTTCACCTATACAGCAAACCTTGCTATAGATAGCTAAAGTTTGTGACCTCTCTACTTTTCTCTTTCTGTGGACAAACATGGTCTGTTTAGATAGTGAGCTTTTTAGGCGAGGATCACCGTTTTATTATGTCACACAACACCTAACGTACTGAAGTTCTCCCTTCATGAGCAGAATGTCCTGTTTATTACTCTAGCACAGTCCTAGAGCATGGCTCCCTCACTTCCAGTATCAGTAAGTATTTGTGCTCCTGGCCCTGACTGAGGAACTGTCAATTTTAAAGGTCCAGAGCATCAACGACTGCACAAAAATGCAAATAAAGTTCTCTGTGATTGACTAGTACTATGCAGAATATAAATGTGTTAGCTGTATGCATGTGCTAAAAAGAACAATTAGGTTCTTATTTGCTGAGTAGATTTTAAAGCTGAAAGTCAAACTCGGGCTCTGGAGCTGTGCAGAGTCAGCAGAAAACTGATAAAAAAGGTGAATATTTTACATCATGCTAAATTGCAGAACTGACTCAGCAAGACTGAGCAGGTGCCAGATGTGGTGCAAGAGAGGTGGTTGAGGGCAAGGAGGGGTGTGGGTAGGAACACAGCAGCTAAGTCTAAATGAGTTTTGTTTTTTGGGAAACTGCAGCCTGAGAATTCTTATTTTAATGAAATAACTCAGTTTATTCACCCATCAATTTTCAATGACCCCAGTTGTCATGGAGCTTGACCACTGTAAATTTTCAAAGCTATTGACCTTCATACGAACTGCTACTTGAAAGCATGTTGAACAAGATTTTTAGATGTGGAGTTTCTGTACTGACATGTCTGGTAAAAGCTGGAGCTTGGTACTTTGGTTTCCAAGTTAAAAAGAGGTGGAAAAGCAGAGTATATGCAGTTTTGGAAGCAGAAGAATTTATCTTCTTCTTCTTTAAACAACTTTTATCTTTCCCGTTGGTGAGCTAAGGGTCCCAGTTACTTTGTTAGTATCCTAAAATCCAAAAAGTAATCCTACAGTTTCCTTCAAGCACCTTTTAACATTGATAGGTCTAATTGAAAGGCAAATCTAAGTTCTGTCAGCAAACTTAAATTGTGATTAAGTCCCCAAGTACTACTTGGATGGCTCTTCAGTATTCCATTTTAGTACTATGCTTGGAATATGTAGAACAAGAGAAATAATGTGCTGGAACTTTGAGTTGTGCAAATAAAGAAAAAGGATATCCTTCCACTTTGAGGAGTGTGTTTTGAGTTCCTTTTAGGAATAGCCGTTTGTGAGCCAAAACTGCTTTGGTTGCTGCTGTCAACCTGCTAAATAGGTCTCTTCCCCTGGCCTTTCTGGATAGACTGTGTGTAGCCTGTTTCTGAAGTACTGCGTTTTGACTGTTTTAATATAAATGTGAAGCCTGTGAACTTGTCTTGCATATAAGTCATGAACTGATGATAAGTCAGACTGTGTCTTGTCTATTTCCCTGAGAGAAGAAAAAAAAAAAGCAAGCTAAGAGCTGAGGCCAGCCTTCCTGGTAGGCTTCTTAAATGATTGCACTCTAGATATGGTAATTTTAATACTTTTCCTAGTGACTGGTGAGTTTCCTCATTTACTGGTGAGTCGGAATGGGTTTGTGGCTGAAGTCTTATTTGAAAGAGTTATGATTTGGTCATCTCTTTTAAGGGCTGGAGATTTTTTTTTTTTTTTTGAGAAGGTTTACATTGAATTCAACAGTATTTCTAGGACAATACAAGCGTGTATTTGTAACTGAAGAAATTTATTCCTTTTTCCACTCCTTTTAGATGCAGTGGGTGGCTCAGAAACATTTCTGAACAAGTGTCCCCAGAAAATCATCTGAATGGTTGAAGTCTGATAGATGCATTAAGGAAAATTCTGATGTTTGAGAACTAAATATTTTCACATAGTTTCCTTGGATACAAAGTGGAAGTAGACAAGAATCAGTTTTTCAGGCTAAACTGCAGCTTGGGCAGTTAAATCTGATCTATTATGTTAAAGTGGAAAGGATATCAGCAGTGTTTCTGCAGTATCACTTTTCATATCAGAAATGTACCTGCATTAGCAGAAGGTATAGGGATTTATGTGGTGAAGTGTAGTTTAAAACGCAGGCGTGTAGTTAACATAGGACCAGAGAGTACCTAGCAATGTGTGTACTTGTCTAGTCTAAACCTCCTGAATAATGAAATGCAAAGGTACAGTGTGGCATTGCAGTTGTCAATGGAAGCTGTCATGGGAAAGAATTTTGAACAGCAGTTAGTCCATGATGTGTTTGAAAAGGTTGGAAAGTTTTTAAAAAAGAACACAAACCAGTGTATGGCTGAAACAAGCCACTTATCCAAAGTCTCATACATAAGCATCATCTATTTAATGGATCCAGCCAGCGGTTTACAGTTGTGTGTGGTTGGTTGTTTAGCTTTGTTTTTTAATTCGGACTATAGGTGTGCATGTCTCTATGAATTAAAACATTTTTGAGGCTTTCAAGATTAAAGATACTACTCCATCAGGGCAACAAACACCTGTGGAACTTCAGATTGTCTTTGAAAGTAATGGTGTGGAACTTTTGCTGCCAGTGCTGAAATGGAGAAGTAGTCTTATTTCATTTAGGCATATAATAGCAGCCTTACAGATAATTTCCCAGGAATCTGTATAAGTAGATAAAATATTTTGTAACGAGTTTGTTGAGATCTGAGTGAGATTTTACATTTGCTGGTTTTGATCAATTCTGTTACAGTAATGTTAACTGAAACATGATGATAACATGAATTTATTAATTTCTGGTTAATTTCATGTACTTGCACCATGATATGGTATTTGTGATGTTTCAGGGCAGAATTAAAAGGGGCAAAGGAAAAGCAAAGAGTTAAACCAAGGAAACAGTAATGATGTCAAAACTCAGTGACGCCTGAATTTGATAAGGATGGGTCACTTAGAAAGCTGAAGTCTATTCAATGTATCATAATATTTTGTTTAAAACCCTGGTAGCTGCGAAAATACTATAACATTTGGATATCATTTTGGACAAAAAGTATGGTCTTTCACCTGTTGAAAAATAAGATACTATGTTTTCATCAGTATAAAGGCATTGCAGTTAAAATAGTCTGTATTTGCAGGGAAGAACAACCGCCCTTTCCTCCCATATATGTGTATGTAGAGTATGTGTGTTTGTATCTATACTTACACGTATCTGTAATCCGTGTCTGAGCTCCTGCGGTCTTTGAGAAATAAAGGCATTTCAGTATATATTGCTTGTTTGGAGAGCACTACAAGTAGGTGCTGTCCCTACTCTAGGATTAAACCGTTGAAGTGCTGCATCTGAGTACCCTCTTTTGCCAGGTCTCTGAGAATTAGAAAGTGTGTTTTGTAAGTAGAGGGTACAAGGAAGAAAAGTAGTAGTAGCTAGTGACCACTAAACTGGAAGAATAGTAACCTGTCGTAATATCAGGTTTCTAGTAAAGATCTGTAAAACTGAGTGATACTTGGCCATGTGTGGAAATTTTAGGTGTTCCTTTAATTCTTTACTTGCTTGCTTTATGGCTGAAAAAAAGCCAGGGAAGAGTAGGAAGGTTACACTCCTTGAGACTTTTCAGTTCTAAACAGATGAATGCAAATATATAGTGGCATATGTTTTGCTTTGCATTTTTAAAGTTCTTTTCCCAACCACAAGGAACAGAAACAGTTTTTGTAAATGAAATGATCAGTCTTTTTGAGGACATCTATAGAAAAATCTCAGCTCTGAAAAGCATTTGCCAGCTGTGAGAGAACATTACTCTGGATCAACTGGTTTACAGCCCTCGTGGATGTTCTAACTTGAAATATGACTTTACACACATGCTACTGTTTAGTTCATGTTTAACATACTAACTAAAATGGTGCTATTTCTAAAAAGAAAACAAATTTCTAGGTTATCAGGTGTCACCTTTTAAGGAAATCATAGGTAGAATGCATGTGTTAACATGAAAAAGAATTATATTGTTATATATATCAGTTTTCATAAGACGACACAGAAATAATTTAAAAAAATCTGGATTTCGTAAATCTCCTTCCTTTTCCTGGAATTCTGTTTTCTTTATGCTTATGTGAATTTGAGGTAGAATTATTGTCAAGAATCATGTGAATGGGACTCTTCAGTAATCACATTTGTACTCAGTGAGGCCGTTAAATAGTGCAGAAGCAAGTACTTGGTTATAAGAGTTCAGTGCCATCTAACAATTGTGAATATTTTTGCTGATATTGCAGGGGACGGGCAGCTCCTGCTGTAGCATCTCTTTGCTTCTTTTGGTTGAGGGAGGGGAACATACAGTGGCTGAATTTGCTGTTCCAGAACAGTTAAAATGTAACCACATCTGTTTTGCTTGACGCTATTAAGTGGGTGGAAAAAATAACCATTCCCCCCTCTAATTTGTGATTCCTTATATGGTCAGTATGCTGAAAAGTAGTTTAAGTTTGTGCTTCTCAAATTAATATTTTTAGTCAATGAGTAAGAAAAGCATATGCATATTATCTGAAAAATCTAAAGTATTTGAGCTTTTGTATTAGCATAAGGGTGGGGCTTTTTTCTTTTTCTTTGTTTTACTCTTCTCACCCCCCCACCCTGTGACAGTTTAAGTCTTCATAAAACCATAGACTTCATTCTGGGGTTCACATGAACAAATAAAAATTTAAAAAACAAATCCTGAGTTATCTGCCTTTATGGGTCAAGTGAAAGTTTTACACAAAGTTTGGTTCCTTCCTATACAAGGAAAGTAGTACAAGTACATTTTTTAGAAGTTATGCCTTTCTTTTAATGAAGAAGATAGGTTTAAAAAATTGTATGTTATACATCAGGTTTAAAAATTTGTATGTTACAACTCAGATATTTCAAGGATTCAGATTGCACTCTGAAGTCCTACTAAATTAATACTGGTGTGACACCATTGTAGATCCTTCTGTGGTAAATACAGGTGCACTTTGATGTTCAGTATTTTGACACCAATACTGGCCTAAGCAGCTCCTTTTTGTCCCAGCTTTTTGTTCCTTCTGCCAGGCTGCTGTGCATCTGTAGTGGGCCATTAGAGAGCTGATACAGGATAAAAAATAATGGTCTTTTTTATTTTCTTTTTTTTTCCTCCTGCTTCCCATTTTTACATGTGGGTTGGTTCTCCAGTGTGGTTTGTTGAGTGACCCTGTAGTAGTCTCAGCCAAGCAGGTAGTGGTGAAAGGATACAGGCTGCTTAAGCAGTACTGCCACTGAAAAGAAATTCCTGTTCAACTGCAACTGTAGTTCTGCCTTTGCCAGATTTGAATTTGGGTGAGAATCTTTGTGATTTCAGTAAAGCTGCTTGTACAAGCTTTCACGCTTTCAAGAGCAGGTTCTTGCATCATGTGTTGTAAATTTAGCGTAAGAGTGAAACTAGTCATTCACAGTATATTCTTTTCAGAGGAACTAGTGCTTTTTGGAACACTGAAAATAATTTTACAGTATACAAGAAAAAATGATGGTAGAGTGTGTTTTATTTTAGATGCAGTTGTTCCAGGAGCATCTCATCAATATTGATCTAGAAACTTGCATAGTCTTCTAGTTTAGCAGTGTGTATTTAAAACTCACTGGGAGCACAAAGTATAATAGAAGCTCTTGGGATGAATGGTGTTATCGGTGCTAGTGCTAAGTCTAGTATAAACTCCATTTTGGTTGTCGTTTTTTCACCCTAACTTGGAAACCAGTCACGTACAAAAATGCCCTCTTCCTAAAATTTTCACATTCCGTTTCTTAAGCATGGTGTAAATTGACATAAAGTGACTGTACTCATAGTTCTGTGCAAACTAAACTGAAGAGGCATATTATTTTTTCTTAATGAATTATGAATTTTAAAACCTAAAGATAGTTTCAGTGCAGTTGGTGACTGTTTCAGCAAAAACATTCAGCTAACGTGTTTTCCACAATACCAGAGCACTTTACCTAAAGACAGGGATCTGTCAAGTCTTTGAGAACATGCTAAATGTGATGGTGATCACAAATTACTCATATTTTGCTTAGTTCTCCATATATTGGCTATCAGGTATAGAAACATGCAGGTGACCACAATAGTGGAAGGATATATTGGTTTCATGCTGAAACCATATCTGCTCTTAATTTTTGAATATGATTTTTGTGGATGAGCCAGAGAAGATGTACTGTTTTATACACTGGATATACAAAGTAGCCTGATTTTGGGGTTTTCTTTCTTTTCTCTTCATTGCTGTGAATTATTTCTTATATGTAACATCACATCTGGTAGTCCTAAGTAGAACAGAAGCAGTAAATATGCATGTGTGTGTTTTGATTTTCAGATATGTGTTGATATGTGCATCTAAACACACAGGATTTTACCTAGTAACAAAACACACAATATAAGTGCTAGGTGCTGTAAAACCCAATTATTTTGGAATTCCTCAGTTGTGTCTCTGGGAACTAGTCCTGGAAGTTCACAATCACAAGCATCCAATGAGATTGATTTATTAGTTTATTTACTTTTTGATAATTCCAGTAGTACTTCACATTTTATTATGCAGTTTTTAAAGTAATACAATGAATCGGGTGTATTTGGTGAATCTTTTGCCCTATATGTCTTATGTCAAGCAAGATCATTGGTTGTCCGTGTGTAGTTTCAAGAATAGGCTGTTGAGATGCAGAATCACAACATCTTAAGAAATTGCTGTTGTACGGATTTATATCTATATAGATCCATGATATTCCAGTATTTTGTTAATCTCAAATTTATTGTGTATACCTCAGGATGATTTTCCCAGTAAGTAAATGCATATTTTAGTTTTTCAGTAAGTATTTATATTTTATATTGCTAGTAACAGGCCTGCCTGCCTGCGTTCACTGAAGGTCAGTGACCTGAATTATGTTCATCTCTGACAACAGTGTGTGTGATCATGAGATACGCAGAGATTTCTGTGGTACTTATCAGTATGACTTTAGAAATTACAAAATAACCTTTTCACAGAGGAAAACCTTCAAGGACTTTGTTGTGGTTAGTTTGCAAAAGGTGCCATAGTGAATCTTAAAATACAATGATATTGAATAAGGAAAATAAATCTATGTACAGAGTCTTTTGATGAGTAAAATATAAGAAGTAAAAGCCTCTTCAACAGACTTCTGTTAATTCAAACTTAGGTGTGCTGTTGTTGACGTTCTTAAAATTCTTGTTTAATTTTGTTCTAGAAAGAATTACTCATATATGCTTGAAATTAAAGAAGAATTGATGTGAAAATATGGCTTTTCTTTGAAGATGTTAATGGTAGTTGCCTTTAACACTTTGCAGACTTGCATTGGATTGGATTGCATAGAATCTTTTAACTCTAGATGCTTTAAATTGATATCTATTACACAAACTAAGTATGCAATGTATGTCTTATTTACATTATTAAGTTTATGAAATAATACAGTTTTTTTAAAAAGTCTTACTGCTCTGCTGCATCTGTATTCAGCTGAACTGGCTTTGTACTGTGCTCGTATGTAATAAAATTGTCTTCATCTGCAAAAACTCACAGCCTGATTGATATCCAGGCAAACACAAAAAAGAGAAATGGGGGAGGATAATGAAACTTCTTCAGAGAGGTGTTAGTAATGGTTTTTGCACTTTAACTTTTAGGGTTTGAGAGGTATTATTGCTCTGAAACCAACTTTGATTTACAGTGAATCTGTTGACCTAAGTTGGGTATTGAGTGTTTTGAAGGAA
>NW_010431332.1:26834-40166 GCF_000710305.1 Buceros rhinoceros silvestris
GAAAGAGTGGATGCTCTTAAGGAATACATTGGAATAAAAAATTAGTCCTCAAAGAGGCTAACAGGCAAACTAGGCTTATACTGTAAGGAAAAGTTGGTCACACATGAAGGCTTTATGTTTTTCACCGTCACCATCTTTATAGTAAGATTGGGCATAACCTGGGATAGAAATGTGTTCAGCATCTTTGGCTTATCTAACTAAACATTTTCTAGTAAAGCTGAACTCTACACTTGAAACTATTCATGAATGTGGAGTGGCTTTGGATAGGTAATCCCATTATCTGTATTTTGAGGAGATCAGAGGAGCATTGTGTGGGTAGGAAAGATGAGGAGTCAAAAGCAACAGAAATTAAAATAGCAAATAAAAGCTACCACAAAAGTGTGGTAGCTTCATACACAGTTGATTTCTAAGAACTGCTCTCTTTGTTTAAAGACTCAAGCTTTTATTCTTTTGTTTGCTACACCACTTTAAATATTTGCTTTTTAACACCTTTCTTGTGATCTCTTCCTCCCTCTATTCTTTTATTTCCAATTCACTTCTGTTCTGTACCAGTGAGTACATCAGACTGGGTTCTTGAAACCCAGTAAAGGGGATTCTTATAGTACTGATCTTACAGACTGTGTGAGTGGGATTTGTTCTTGCCTCCTCTTATAATCAATATATTATCTAAACCAGGAAGCTCTTGACCAGGCTGTGTAAAAGGCCTTTCGGTTTTAAGAACTTGGCAATGCAGCGGCACACCAGAAGACACTCAGTTATTGACTTTAATGTGTTGCCCTTGTGCTGTTACATGAGATTTGGTTATATCTTTTTTTTAAACAAAAGTTTAAAATGTTACCCTTTTATGTTGTATATCTGTGAAACTGTTACCAATCACAGTAACTCACTGTCTTTGTTCTTAGCTAATGTTTTAAAATTACTTTTTATGTTGTGGATGGCTTCTTAGAAAACAGCGCTACAATAGACACCTGCGTTTCCACTCTGGGTCTTAATTCTACGCTCATTGCCCAGTTCTTCAGAATGTGGTAATTGTTGGAGAGTTGTAGGGAGACTGAAGAAATGCTGTGGTTAGCTATGAAGTTGGTGGATGTATTGATTCCCTGTTAATAAACTGTTAATGACTTTATAGTTCATTGGCTACTCTTTATTGATGGTAGCTTTATTGTCATCTTCCAAATCCTGAAATAGTTGAGTTCTCTGTAAGTTAACTTTATAGTTTCATTTCTCCTTTCTTACATCTTTGTGAATTCTTTGCGAGATAAATACTTTTTCAGAGCTAGTACCATAAGTGATCTTAAAATGCTCTAGATTAATTTCCAGTCAGCAAAAAGCATAACTTCCCATATGTATGAAGTTGCTTTACTGTTACAAAATCAGTTCTGTGATTTCAAGTTCTGTAGCTGTAGCCTAGTAGTCTGTCTTTATTGGATAGTATGTTCTTAAAACTGATTTCCTTGTCTTACGGTTTGGAATAGAGTTGGCAGTTTGCTCGCCACAGTTCGTATGTTGCTAGCATTGCAGTCAGTTTGATGCAACATTCCTCTGTTGTAAAGGGCTGGAGGTGTGCTAATGTTCTGCTTTTGCAGCCTACCATTCCCATTGCAGAACTAGCAGAACACGATGTGTGAATGCTCTACAATCTGTTTTGACTGTAAATCAGCTAGCTTTGCTCAAACCATGTGTGTTGGTGGTTTGAACTAAGCTGGTTAAGTATTGAAACTGGCCTTGTACTGATACAAATGAGGGGTGATCCTTGCTTTATTTGAGCTACAAGGTGGTAAAGACAAAAGGATGATGCTTTCAGGCCTTGCAGTGGAAAAGGCTTTCTGTAAGTGTCCATAGATACTGCAGGCTTTTTGCCTTTTTCCTTTTTTTTTTTTTTTTTTTTTAAAATAAAAGGTACCTTGGCCAGAGAGAGCTTTCAAAAATGAGACTAAAGCTCTTTATCTTTAAGACACCCATGTAGGCTGGGCATATCTGGTGCTCCAAGGCTTTTATTGTTTGTTTAAATCCAGTGTAAAGAAGAGAGGAGTTTGCTCTTCCTTCCTTTTTTCCTTCTTCTTGAATACAAGTGTTTACCTCCACTGAGTGTAGTGTGACTAAGCTCAGTGCAAGTCGGTTGGTGTGATGTGCAAACTTAGCGTACGTACCAGACTAAATCTTTTATCCAAATTGAAGTGATCTGGCATGAGAGAGCCTAGTTTGTAGGATCTTTTGTAGCCTTAGGCGGTGCTCATGAGGCTTGCGAAGTTCATGACTACTGTAGATGTGGTAGTGACATTCTTGGTCTCTGTGGAACTTCATCAATAAAAAATTAAGGCTGTTGATTCTTGATATAGGGTGGCCAACTTTTTTTTTTCCATCTTTTTGGAGGCATGACAGCAAGAATTCATCTGCTCGTGAAATCGTATTAGAACCACTGCAACATATGCATGTATGTATCAAAAAAGGAACTCTTGTCTTCCCGCCACCCCCTTTTGTGTGTGTATGTCTGCACGCATGTATGTCTGTGTATTTCTGTGGCACAAGGAAAAGAAGCCAGTGCGGTGGCAGGAAAACCAGCTGGGCTTAGGGTATATGCAGTGCTTAAACAGTCATTGTTGATGAAGAAATGGAGTGAACTGCAATGTTTTCTGCTCAAATTGCAGTATCTAAGTATGTTTTGGGTTAGATACACTTTCTTGACGTTGCATGTATCAGGAGGTGTTTAAATAGTAATAATCTAGACTCTACAATTTGAGTTGTTGGGTAATCTGCAGAGGTTCTCTAAAATTCTCAGTAATTTGTAAGTGGCTTTGATATTTTCATAGGTTCTAGAGTCCCAAGGAAATTTTGTTGGAGAACAAGTGAAATGCAAGTACTTGAAAAATACTTTGATCACGGGTTGGTTAGTTGTTGGGTGTTGTGATTTGAGTTGGGTCTTTTTTGTTGTGTTTTTTTATTTTGGCATAATGCCACTATTCTTCTTAACTTTTTATTAGAGATTTCTTTGTAGTAACTCATGTCAATATATCTCTTTTTCTGGTAGAAAGTTTTATTTTTCTAAGCGTATTTTAATTTGGTGAAATGTGACCTAATTCAATTTTATGTGAGATGTGAGGAAAAAAATGGATGCGTATGTATATGGATTTATGTGTACTTACAGTTCTATAGTTTGCATTTTGGTAAAATTCCACAGAAGTTCAGTTGTTTTTTATTGTCCTGAGTTTCTGTAAAAACCCAGATATTTAAGGGCTTTGCAAAGATGGGGTAACTATCAGTAATTTCACCTTTGCAGGTTTGTGAAGAGGTTGTGTGTGTGGGTTTTTTGGGCTTGGTGGTTTTTTTGGGGTTTTGGTTTTTTTTTTGATGACCTTGATTTTTGGAACAGTTCAATGACCAGCTGAAATTTAAATTAATCTGTGAAATTTTGACATTTAGGTAATTTTTTTCTAACAATAGATGTCAGTTGAAAATAATCTTTGTAATATGTTTGGCTCTACTTTTACTGTTGGAAAACTTCATTTTCCGTTGGAACTTCCTTGGATTAGGTCCGTGGTTATACCTGAGAGCTAGGGTTGAACTGAGCACTGTGTGGGTCTAGTAGAACAGAGTTTTATATATTTTTAGGAATCTTACTATTTTGTATTTACATTTACTTCTTTTTTTTCTTAATTTTGCAGTGTTATTTGCTGCTGGACTCCCCTTGTCCCCCACACCCCCCGCAGGATGATATGAGACTTGAAAGAAGACGATGCATACAGGTGATCTTATTTTCAAGGGCTTTTAGAAGGGAAAATGTTTGATGTTCTTGATCTACTTTTTGTTTATATATTTATATTCCATTCACTGTACTCCCCAAATTATGTCATTTCCAACGTTAGTAGAATATTTAAGAACCTGCAGAATTTTGAAATCTTTCTTTGCCCTTTGAAACTCTTCTGCATCTGTCCAGGAGGAAAATGGTTTCCCTGAATGAAAATACTGTCTCAAAAGTTTTATGCAAAAAAAAAAAAAAAAAAAAAAATTTAAATATAATTAAATGCTTTGAGTCTTGTCTTGTTTGTTATTACGCCCTTTTAATATCCTTCACTTGCCAACAGATGTATGTTGCCTGTTTGATTACATGCTATTTCATTCATTAACTTTTTAAAAGAAATGTTATGGATCCATCAATAGCCAAGAGTACATTCATTATGCCTTATCACATACTTATGTTCAGTTACTGTAAGATTTGTCAAGGACTGAGGATAGGATCTTTGAGCATCCTTGAAAGTCACTAACCATTTTTAAAATCGACGTTTTAGGAAGTTCTTCCATTTCTTGCAAATCAAAATAATGTTAAGTGCCAAGCGTATTTACAGAGTAAATAGCTCATTTTTAGTGTAACTGTTTTGCTGGAAATGTGCTTAATATTTTGACATGAAAAATCATCATCATCGAAGTAGAATAAAATTGAGGATGTACAGGAGGGTTAATGTAGTTCTTTATACCCAAATGCCCTTACTAAAACAATTAACAGTTCTGTGCCTTACATTTTGAGGCCTCTGACAGTGAAATACATGTAAGACAGATCTTTTGTTTGCTTGTTCAGCTTTACAACCCATGAATCCTTGGGACTGGAGAGAAAAGCTACATAGGTTTACGTGTGCATGCAGATCATCTCCTGATGGACGGTTTTCAGTTCCATCAGCTGTTCATGCATAAACAGCTTTAGAGGTTATATTTACATGGAGCTTGTTGGATTAAGACCAAGATGCTGTAAGTGGATATTTCATTTTGTGAAAACTAAACTGTTCGTTTCAGTTGAATGTTTGTAAGTTTTATGTTGATCGCTCAAGTAAAACTGGATCTAAAGAATTCTAAAATTAGTTAGGGCAAAGAAGAGGAAGAAAAAGTATTCTGATGGGATATTTAATTTGTTTTAAATATATAAATACAGAAGAATAGCAGATAAACTCTTAAAATGGAATCATTCAATGTCCTGTCAAATGTGTGGAACTCTGTCCCGTTAGCAGTCACTGCAGTTGATAACATTGTAGATCATTTGTTTGTTGCGGTGTAGATTAAAATATAGCCCAAGTTAAATACTGAGAAAATGGTTTGAAAGCTTTAAAAGTGTTCACCCCACAACTGAAGGGAGAGATGGAATAGTATCCTATGTATCTTAGACTGTTCAAGAAAATTAAGTTTCATTTTGTAATACATTAATCTGATTTAAAATTTAAGCACTTTCAGGTTTGGTCAGTATTTCTGATGATGGTGAGCTTGTAGGATTACGAGCTTAAAGAATAGAAATGTATACAAGATTTTAAGTAGTAATTCTGTCTTCTAAAGCCCAGTTTCTTTATATATAAGTCCCATGATTAGTAAGAGTGCAAAATTGGTACCTTGACAGAGACTTTCAGGCTTTTGGTGTGTCGTATAACTTGTAAGTTAGGCAAGTAAGGTTTATTTGCAGTTGTCTGTTTATTAGGAGAGCCAATAGTAGTGTGCTGAGGTTTTGAGAATAAACATGATTTGCATGCCTTAAAATGAAAAAAAAAAAAGTACTATAATTATTTAGTAATGTAGTAACAGTAAGAGTCGTGTTATGACTGCTGTTATCTACTGAGTACAAAGTTGCTGGTGAGAGCTCAGGCCAGAAATTGAAAGGTTTTGTGGTTTTTGAGAATGAAAATGCAAAAGAACCAACAAGGGTTGGCTTCTGAGAGTGACTGATTTGCGTGACTGATAAGAGATGCCTGGTAATGTCTAAGCTACCTTTGGCTAAAGAACGAAAGCCTCCATAGGGTAGATAAATTCTGTTACAATGGGCGTCACTTCACTTCACTGGAAACTGACCTACTCTAAAACCATAGAATTAATCACAGCATAACTGGGGGAAAGAATCCTCTTGAGGAAGAGGGTTTTTTCACTTTTTGATTTTGGAATACTTGTATTTTAGATCACCACTTAAGCTGAAAACATAGAAATCTATTAAGGTCCACTGCTTTAAAAAAAATGTTAAAATATGAAGAAATTGTGGTACTGATTCTTTATTTACCAGTTTGAGTAACCTGGAAAACAAATTTGCAGCAAGTCAGACTTCTTTCTCTGCCCTGTCCTTAGCACCTATGATACGTACGACACATATACAGAAGGGGTCTTCAAGATACTGTTTGGAGAACTGAAAGACTTTCCATAATTGCTTTTTGTCAATCTTGTTAACTTGTAGATTTTATAGTATCTGTATTGCTTTTCTGTGAAACCAGCTTTGCTTTTTGCAGTGTGGGGTTCAGCTTGTTATAGGAAAAGCTATATTTATATTTGAGACATGCTTGTGATTACAAATGCATGCTATGATAACAAAGTTAATGCCTTAGAATGTGTTTTGTGATAAAAAAGTATTTTCAGAATGTGAATTTTTCTATTTTACTTCTTTGTACTTTGAAAGTCAGCCTCTGCAGGACATGCTGTGAAAGGAAGGAATCAAAAGTGCCGATGCTGTTACTACCATTGTGGTCATAGTTACTATGCTGATAATCATATTAGCAAGTGTTTAATTGTATGGTGTACTCACATCAAATTTAGGATTGTGCTATGTACTTATAAGCAGGGATTTGTCTTGTGTTTAAAAGTTCATGTTTTCAAAATAATTGCTATGTCTTGTCCTGCACCTGTTAAGCAGAGTATAATTTAGTGGTTGGTTGGTAGTTTTTTTCTTCCTCTTTGTGGAGGCTACCTTATAATAATGGGTTTTTTTATATATATATAACAAAAGAACTTTGTGGCTTTGGCTTTGATTTTTCTAGTTAGTGGCAGCCTAGGAGTCTGTAACTAAACAATAGTTAGTTGTCTGATCTTTAAGCTTTTGAAGAGCTTAAACCTTCTTGTCTTTTGTTAACCTTTGTAAGAAAGCCACTCATACCTCAGTTGAGAGTTTAAGGGAGCAGCATAGATCTACTAAGCCAAAAGTGTAAGATCCAGAAGGAACCATTCCTTAACACCACATGCTGATCCTCTCAGAGGAGATTAACTGGTAACAGTTATTGTTGAGGTATTGTTCTCAAAAGCAGAAGGGAAGGGGAAAAAAAGAGACTGTGTGTTCTGAACTGCTTTTTGATGATGAGGCACTTCATATTAAAACACAACAGATACCTTTTCCTGATTTAGATCTCCCACAAGACCATTGAACAACATTTTTTGGGACACTCCTGCATACTAGGGGCAGCATGGTAACAGGGTAACTGTTATCAGTTATGTCTTAAATAGATTATATAAATATTACAGTATTTCTGTCCGGATTTTACGCCTGTATAAACTGATCCAGAGGTTTGATAATGAAAAATCATTAAAAAGAAGTGTATAGTGTTTATTTTGTCTTTAATTATGTGATGGAATTTATCATGTACTAACTTTATTCTTTTAACACATTCACATTTTCGTGGATCGATTTGAATGTAGAAAACAGATCAAAGTAATAGTTACATCAAATTCTTCATTAATCATGAAAATACATTGAATGCATCAGAGAGGTTGAGAACCAAGAAAGTTTGATAAAACATTGGAAGTGATCATACTGCTCTTAACTTTTAAAAAAATATTGTTCATGTTTGGACTAGAAAAAAAAAGGCATTCCAATGCAAGAACAATGAAATAGTAAATACTTGCATAGATACTTGCCTTTCTCCCCCCACCTCCTGGCTGCATTGCTTATGAAAATCCAACAGATGGAGGGTAAAACCTGGGAAGTTCTTGGAATGGGTTGAGTTTATAGTCTTGCAAGTGTTTAGGTGTTAGTTTTATCTAAGAGTAGAATGAAAATTTAGAATTGGGCCATGTTTCTCATGTCTCATATTCCTAATAGTTTAGCTACTGATTTCATTGAGCCTGTACCTATTTTGAAGGATGTTTTTGTGTCAGTAGAGAAATAAACAAACAAAAGCAAAAAAATGCCACTGTTATTCTGTAGCCAGAAAAAAAGATGTCCAAGATTGCTGCTCGGTATTTTGAAGTTCATCTGTGTTACGTTACACCAGATCTGCTGATATGCCTTTGAACTAGTTTATTGAGAGCTACTTTTAAGTTTTACCAGGTAATTCCAGAAACTTACTGGAGTGACACCTTTTTATCACTTGTCTGTATCTTCTTGTAAAAATGATGACTATACTATCTATGGTTCCACTTAAGTAACTGCATACCTGGAGTGTCTTCTGTGAGATGTATGTTGTTGGCATAAAACCAGAATTGGGCTGTAGATGAGCAAATGTTTGGCCCTTGCACTGATTCCATACTGAAGGGTGGTATGGACTAGTTCTGCATTTGTTTCTGGTTGGTGACTTTCATGCCAATTAGACCAATTCTGTCTATCAATAACTCGTTCACCTATTTCACTGTATTGTTGCAGGCTGATTTAGATAGATAGTCAGGACTTGACTGGGCAGATAAACAGAAGTTTAACATAAACAGAAGAAACCAAGAAATTAATGTGAGAGATGGGCTTGCTTGTTAGTAGTGGAAGTTTTAAATATAGATATCTAATGAGCACTTCACACGAATAAGACCCTTTTAGTGTTAATCACTATTTTTATACAGATAATGCCCTTTGCAGGAGATGTTCGTGCTGTCTTTCTGCCTGTTGGTTTTTGTCAGCAGTTGTGAGAAAGCAGTCAGGATCGTGTTGAACATAGCTGCTTACTGAAGGGCAACAGTTATCATACTGAAAGTGGAAGTTCTGTTTTTCAGAGATAGAGTCATTGACCTCAATGAATGATAACCTTGAAGCCAAGAGACTAGATTAATGCTCTACTTTCTGTATTTGAGATCAGAAATGTGAAAACCTGGACAGCTAAAGTTAGATTCATGCATCCATATTTAAAAAGGAGTTGCCTATTTAAAAGAAGAGGTTTTTTTTTTTCCCCTCCCCCAAAATTGCTTAGTACATGTGATATTGAAGATTTAAGTTTCCAGCCTCAGTCCTCATCTAAGAGGAAAGAAATTATACAAATCCTGTTCCAGGGTTTTGGTGTGGAAGTACAGCCTGGTGGATAATGCTACTTTTCTTATTCAGATATAGACTAAAGCATCTAAACCATAAAATCTTGAGACTCCTCTGGTTTACTTTAATTTGTTTCCTCTTAAGAGAGAGTAACTCTTCCTCTTGAGAGAGATAGGTGTGAATTCGTGCAGAAAACCCTGTTAGTAGTTGTCTATGTTTCTTTCATATCTGGAAGTTTTCATTTTGTGTTTTGCAGTGAAGCTAGTTAAGTTAAAATATAGTTTCTTAGGCTGTTAAGAGTGATCAGTGGGACTTGCAGAGGCATTGGGTGACAGTGGTCAACATTAGCTTTTATTCTTCAGGAGAGCAGGGGAGATGCAGAGCTCTAGCCACTGCAGCTGAGCCTCCTTCTCCTGTGTTGGCAGAGTTGAGATAGGAGTTTCAGAGGAGCTTTGCAGTTTCAAAAGCGTTATGTTGCTGCACAGTGCTTGAAATAAAAGTATCTTGAAGATATACACCTATAGTTTTAATAGTTTGGAAAAGTAATTTCTTTTCATTTTCTATCCTGATCTGTGTGGTCCTCTTTTTAAAAGTAGTAGCTTTCAACAAAATATGAAGTGATGAGATTTCTTTTCAATGAACAGCAGAGCTGCAGCAGCTATTTTGAGACGTTGAGACTTGTTATTTTTTTTGAAGAGCAAAGACTTAGTTAGGCTTGAGAAAAATTTGATTTTGAACAAAAATTCAAATTTAGATTTAAAATTGTGGTCTTACCTATTATTAAAAATATTACATGTTTCCAGAATAACTGATCAGCCCACTGAGAATGTCCAGGGTTTATTATGAACATAACGGTGCCAATACAGAGTCTTTCTTACAGCCCTTAAAGTCATCACATGAGCAGCTTTAATGAAAAAGCTCCTGTGGCGTCAGTCCGTGAATGAAAAGTAAAAGGTTCTCTTGGGTAGCACAGTATTAGGATGGCTAGACTGCCTTTGGAGCTGCTAATATAGTCTCAGCATTGTGCTATATCATGTTGACTTACTGGCTCAGGTGTTTGCTAGCATGAGCGTTCCTGTTTCGTGTATCGTATTGTATAGCAGACAGCTTTGATTTGTCCTGTTTCATGTGCTTGTAGGAGAAAACTGTCTTCATGGAGTGACATTGTTTGCCTGGGTTGGAAGGGTATTGAGAGAAGTTAGGAGTGGGGATAGGCTTTGAAGTGAATCTTAGCCCTGTGCTTCTTGGGGAAGGCCATTGGTTTGTATCTAGAGGAAGCATCTGCCTTTGAACTTGCCAATAGACAACACTATTTCAGGAGCTTGTCCTTTACAGCTTTCTAAGAATTACATCTGAAGTCTTGCATTCCTAAAGTACATCCTAGGGTGGAATTACTTCATTGCTCACAGCAATACCTTTAGTTGGATTTGCTATCTGTGGAGACAGAACACCCAAAATTCATCAGTTTTGACCAGCCCCAGCACAAAACAAGCCAAATAGAGGTTTAACTTAAACATGCACCACTTCAGTTCCTTAGCATATCCTATGCAGAATCCATAAGCAGGGGAATAAATGTTTGTAGGAGGCATCCTATTTTATAAATCATGCATTCAGATGTAAATGACTTCTACCTCCGTTCCTGAACAGTTATATTCTTCTGGGGTTAGGTTTTAAGATAGAGAGGCCATGGGATGGCTCTCTTAAAAACGAGTCCTGGGTACTCGATGGTTCTTGATAGGAATTCTGATAATACTTTATCAGATAGATGGGGTGCAAGAACTATGCGAATATTATTCATAAATCTTGCTGAAATTGGACATTATGACTTCTTAAAAACTGTTGTTTCTCTGGTTCGAGTCAGCCTTCTATTCCCTGTTCGGTTAAAATCATTCCTTGATAGATGGTTTTTAATAGGTTAATCTTAAATGCTATTCCAGACAGTGGTGACCACACGTTAGCCTAACTGGTATACCAAGCAGGTATATTACCAGCTTGTCAAAGCAACATACGATATGCTAAAACTTGATGATGGTGTTTTTTGCCCAGTTATACATAGGGGAGTAAGTAGTCCTCTCACCAGGTTTTACAGTAGTTTCCATGTTTTAATATGCAGTCAACTATCTGTGCTTATTAACTTGGATATTTCTGTGAGGCAACTTAAGGGCATGCTTGTCAGCTGTTTTATGTCACTAGATGCACTTCAGACATATCTGTGTGGGTCTAGTTAAAACCTTTTGTACTAAGGAACGTAACCTTGGAAAATGTTGTAAAACTGAGAACATTTCAGTTCTCAGATTTTCGTCTTGACGCTCTATTCTTAAAAATACGTATTTTGTTGATGAGCTGTTGTGGACAGTGATTAGATTAGAGAGCAAGAAATAATCATTTGTTTTTATGAGTGGTGGTGAGACATCAAATTTGCAATTTTGAGCTTTTGGTTTTCCTGGCAAGAGTGGGTGATATGCAGCACCATGTATATTGATCACAGAAGAGACATTGTGAAACCTTGTTTCTGAGGCTCAGTGCTTCATTGATATTTACATCTAACTCCTTTTGACATTATGCTGAGTTAAGTACCTAAATATCTTTGAAGATCTAGGTTTTAGTATATTGCAAATAGAGACAGCTGTTGAACATATTTACTATAAAGGTGAAACAGGTGGTAGTAGTTTTGTTCCAGACATAGGAGAGAGATTTGTTCTTAATTTCCTCCTCCCCCATGAAAATCTATTGGTGCCTGCATTTTCCTAACAAATTGGTCATTAAGGATCTCTTAAAGAACTAAGGATACAAACATGGCATTAAGTTTTACTTGTACTGGTTAGTTCTGTTTCTTCTAACTGGTTTCTTTTTTGCATGCTCCTGACTTCTATTTTGTTGTCTTACTGATTCCACTTTATGTGTGAACAGAAAATCCGGAGTTTGATGTACCAGCCAACACACTGTACCTTGTCTCACAGTGTCTTTACTACCTTCATGGAGAATATTCAAATTTCTGTACCTTGCTTATTTGAGGTCAGTATTTTGGAGTGAACTTGCTACTTATTTGCACTACCTCTGAAATGTAATGTAGGATGAATAGGTGTATGATGTTTTACCTGGCTATGCAGGCAGTAAAGCCCTGGAATAGAGAAGCAGCATTGTAATGCTGTGATAATAGTTCACAGTTCCTTAGGGCTGTCTCACCGTTATAGAGGAATAAATAACCATTTCTGGTAATACATGAAGAACCATTTACATTCAGCAGTGATTATAGAAGCCCAAAAAGTAGGACGAATACGATTGTATTTTGATGGATTTTCTTTTTTAAAAATGCTTGCTTATCTGTAGTGGGACTTCCATCCATCTTCATGCTCCTCCAAGGTCACCAAACATGCCTAGATGGCTTGAACTGAAACTGGAAGTTTTTATATATTACTTAAAGTATGTATGATTTCACCTGTCATATTAATATGACTTCTGACTTGCTAGTAATGTCTCTCAGAAGTAGATCAAATCTTTCTCTCTGAGTTGGATTGAATATAAAACTGGGAAGTAATACCTTCATGTAGATAGGGAATATTGGCTTACGTGTGTATTAGATCAGCTTATTAAAAAATACATTAAAAAAAAGGAAACATCAGTTTAGAAAGTTTTATATGTTCCACTCATATAGAGGCTTTTTGCTAGCTTGGAATGAAAGGGTGAGTTTGCCCTTTGAAATATTTTACTTACTAAAATTTATCAAAATGTCTGTGAAAAGCAACAGATGTCCATCATACTTTCATTTACAATTTTGTTTTAGGTAGTGTTCCATATTTTTATGTTAAGATGATGCTTTGAGTGGGCTGTATGTTAACTCCTTGAAGATTGTAAAAAAGCAGTAACCTATTAATTGATTTACTCTTTTTTAAGTTATAAATTTCTAAAACTTTCTGCTGTAGAATTAAGTAATCATTTTGCAGTGCTGAGGAATTCATGGGAGACTTAGCTGAGTAAAATGGATGTTTCCAATAGTGTGTGGTTTAAGTGTTCTGATGCTTAGTCCTAGAAGGTGGTGTACAAAAGCTAATGTTTCTTTCAAGCTAGATGTTCACATTTCTGGAGTTTTCTCCAAAATTCAGGTTTTCAGAATTGGCATGTTGAGGTCCTGAAGGAAAGATTTGATTCTAGCATTAAGATGGTTCTGATAAATAAGTAACTGAAAAATATAAGGTATCTTGTCTACTTCAGTTTAGGCTAGTTTGTGAAGAACTTTGCGTGTATATGTTTTGTCTTTGGTCATGCTAAATATCAACTAATTGTTCCTATGCAGTTTGATCCTGCTGTGCAGTTGTCTGTTAGAGAACTAGTTTCTTTTGAACCAAACATCTTGCAAAGAAACAGGTTCAGCA
>NW_010431332.1:40242-49875 GCF_000710305.1 Buceros rhinoceros silvestris
CCGAAATCTTCAAACAAGCAGTGCAGTTTTTAGACAATAGCTTTTGACATGCCTTCCTTCATCTTTCTTTGCACCCCAGTATTTTCCAAAAAATGTGTTCACAATTCAGCCTTTTCTGTTTTGCCACTTTCACTGTTTGGTAAATTTTTTCTGGATAGGTAGAAGACAGCATTTGTGAAGTATGACAAAAGAGAGCTGCAAGAGCAGATGTAGTCAGAAGAGATTTAAGAATAAAATTTCATAGACAAAAAGTTCCACTTCTCTGTTAGTAAATTGAATGTTCCCAGCCTCTGAAGCTGATCACACGGAACGGCACACATCTGTGCTAGTTAACTGTCCTAGCCTGTAAAACTGGGTGGCTGCCTGAAAGCTGCCTGTTGGGAAGGATTCCTGGAACATGCTGACTGCCACACATTCCCAGGAGTTACTGGGGAAGAGTGCTGGTTGGAGCGGTTGCTATGAATGCTCTAGCATTTTACTAAAACAGTGGATCATAGTTCTGTGTTTAGGAACCTTTCCTTGGCCCAGCTGAATCTGTTAGTGCACGGCTGCTAGTTCCATGTTTACTGAAATACTAAGTCCGCTGTTGTCTACTAGTCCTTAAAGGAATCCTTTTTCCTTTCCCTTTGGACTTACTGTCGTCTTGGAAGAAGATTGCTTTACCTTTCATTATGTATACATAATATATATAAATATATATGTATAACTTTTTTTCCTGACCTGGAGCTGAAATATTCCTTTGCTTCCTTCTCACTTACAAAGCCCAAGAGAATTTTGTGTTGCTTTGCAATAGAATTTCTTCAAAAGTTCTCTTCTCTTCCACCTTCTGAGAAATTGTATCTGTAAAGTTGTTCTTGCCTGTTGGCTTAGGCTGAGTTTATGGACTTTATGGGTCTTCATGACTTCTTTTCTGAAGAAAAAGATATTCCTCAGAAGAAGAGACTGTTTCACACCCAAATCAATGGGTCAATTTTCAAGAGAGGATTCTGCAACTTCTGTTTAGAATGCTGTGTTCAGCTTTGTATTCCTACAAAGATACTGGTAGCAAAAGGCCCCAGGCAACAACTGTTTGAATCTCGAGAAAAGCAAAAAGTAGTTGTTTTGTTTTTTGTTTGTTTGGTGTTTTCTTCTATGTCTGGAGGCGTGTGGAGCTCCAGGGGAAGGCAAGAAGTGAAACTTCATTTTTTCTTGGGAGAAATCCAGACGCTGTAGGCTGCCATCCAAATGCAAAAATTCTGACACTGTGTTAAGAAAAAGTGCCACCAAAATGTAGCTAGCTCAATAATCCACTTTTTCAATAGAAGTTTCCTTAAATAGAATTTGGGAGCTAACTTTGTCTAGTGCAATGATTTGGGTTTAAAACGCTGCCAGATCTATAGTGACGTCTTTTACTTGAAGTCTTTCACTCTGGCTACAGGTATCCGTTTCAGATGTGTGTAAATGCTCAATGTGTATTAAGGCAGCTAGTTGAGGAATAGTTTGTGTCCTGTAACTCTGTGATCCATAGCCTATATAATATGAATGAAAAATCTCCTTCTCCGTTTTTTCAGGGAAAAAGGGGAAGGAGTCGGTAGAGAGTGAAATTCTTGCTTTGCATATGCACACTTGCACATGATTTACAGCTTCGTTATAGTCTGAGTATTTTAATACAGTATTTTATTCGTTTACTTTATATCACACTTTTTTCAAAGATCTGACCTTGCCATCAGAAAATCCACATTATCCTCAATAACAGATTAGCAGTACCTTTGTCTCTTCAAGAGGCTGCAGTAAACCATTAGGAAGATGGTTAATCTCCCTCTCATCTAAGCCTTTTGATCAATTTAGAGAAAAGTGAGTTGGTGTCTTAGGAGCAAGTCGATGTAGCAAGCTACTTGAGGTGATTTGGTATCCTTTCAAGAGCTTCTTGGTTATTTATCTAATGAATCAGCTGAAAGTCATCAAAGGCCAGGTACTTAGACAGGTATCGCACCTTTTGGATTAATGGGACCTCTGACAGAGGACTCTCCTTATTCAAAGATACAAAGAATCTGCAAAAGTTGTTCAGTTTTTGAAAATAAGAAATGCCATAGAGAGTTGTTAAAAGCGTGTGTATAGATGCTCCATGGAGAAGCATTGATACGCTAATTCTTTAGAGTCAAGGAGTCTCTTTTGTCTAGCTCACTCTGGGTTCCTTAGTACAGTTACAGGGGAAGGGACAAGCATGTTAACTTCTAAGTATGAATCTGTATGCCTAACATGCTTCTGGCCTTGTGTAATTAAATCCTGTCTAGTTTCTCATCTGAGTAGACAGAATGACTGTAGTATCTAATCTACTTGATTACATGGGTCTACTGACTATCGACCTTTCTTCAAGTTACATTCCTTGATTTTTCGACCTTATTTTTTGAGACGCTGTGATCATTCCTTCAGAACCGAGGCTTAAAGTAGTAGGCATGTGTGTGTACACGCATACACACACTCACACATCTTCCAGGCAAATCGCCCCTTCTGCTGATCAACATAGAGAAGATAGTTCAGATGAATTGTTCCCAGTGGATGGGCTGAACTTGGATATCCACCATTTTGGGTACATATAAACTGATGAAAGATGGAAAGTCTTCTAGTGTTTCTCAGTAAGCTTGTCCTTATTTGTTTGAATAGAGCGAAGCAGAGTGGAGTATGAAGCAGCACCATTAAGAAATATTAGCCTTTTTATCAGAGTTGTCAAAAAACAGCTGAATTTTGCTGGGGAAACTCAAACTAACATTTTACAAAATGAGCAAAGGTGGAAAGGCGTCTGTCTTTCCCCAGTTTCGGAGTTGAGTCTAGTTTTTAGAGTAGTTCTGCAAACTATATGCACAGATAACTATTAAAAACACTTGGTAGTAGTGTATTAAGTTACACCAAAGGCAAGTAGAAACAGATTGGAACATACATGTGTAAATATATATACTTATTTAAGAGCTTTTCAAAAGCTTTGTTTGCAAAGCTGTGTCTCTGTAATAACCAAATGATAAAGCTCCATGTTATCTCAGTAGGAATTTTGGTCAGTGTTGAGAACTTCTAAAAATTGTGTTCCATATGCAGAGACATGGTTGGATGTATTCTTTTAAAAACTATGATAGCTGTATTGTCCTTGATAAAGAAAAACAGGAGAATGTTCAGTGAGAGATAGAAGTGCAAAGGGAAAAGTCGAAGTGTAACCGTTTCTTTTCATTTGGGGGATTTTAGTTGGTCTGTGATACTTGGGGGTTTGTTTTTTGGGGTTTTGGAGTTTTTTGTGATTTCCTCATAATAGGATTTAATACAAAGTTTAGATTTTTACTTGGCATACATTAGCCTCAACATTCATTCTTTGTTATTCCATAGTAAGCCATTCATTTACTTTGTTATTTCTTTAACATGTCAGGGTTAGATAGTTGTGTTTCTCCTTTGTACACTGAAATTTTTTGATCCCGCACTTCTATAAATAAAAGAATTGTAGCTTCCCATGGCAGAGCTCTTTCCCATTCCTCCTTCTGATAGGATATTGGAAACTTTGAAGGGACAACGTGAAGAGAAATGCTTCAACATACACTAGAAAAGGTTGTAGGAACCTATCAGGTCACATTCTTGTGTCGAAGGGTTCTCCCCATAACACGAAGATGCACTGCCTCTTTTTGGATGATGAGCATAATCTAGGTCAGTCTTCTGATTGGAGCTTTAAACCCTAGGCAAGGCAGGAGCACCAGCAAGTTTCAAAAATCTCTGCACAGGTAACTTTTTTTCAGCCTCAGAATCAAGAAGACACATAAGTGTCTTGAATCCCGTGCCTTTTGAGAAGGAGTGGTTGGCTCCTGATCCTTAGTCAGCAGAGGTGCCCGGGTGCAGTCCTCTAATTTGCTTTGTGGTTAGGAGACTAGTGCCCCTTTCTCCTATGAGGTATCTCCCAAGGTTTTCAGGCCTACTAAGAATCCAAGAGATGTTCATAGTAATGTCATATCCATGAATACAGCAGAGACAGACCTTTTAGAAAAGTTGTAAGAAAAAACAGAGCATGTGCAACCAAGACTGCAGTCTCTGCAGTTAAATTCCGGGCCAGCTGATGACAGTTTCCCTGTCTATAGAAAACACAAGGCTATGGCCAAATATCAGTGTGCTTAGTGGTTCACTACTGAGAACTTTGCTTCTCTTAAAAGTCTATGGAGGTTGATGTGGAGCTGATTGGGGACTTCATTGCTCCTACAAAATTGTTTCTTATGCCCAAGAAGATGGTTTGGCTTGCTCTCACTGTTTGATGCCACGACCATTTCAGAGAAATCCCTCCAGGGCCTTTGGGACACACTTACGTAGGAAGGCAGATCAAGTTATGTTATGCTCCATTTTCTCTACAGTTGTGGAATCCACAATGAAGTAATTATCACCACGTGAAGAAAGCTATCTCTGACTTGAATCATCTTAATACTGTTTGTTTGTCATTGGTTATTGTAAAGCTCTATCATTTCATAAGATGTCCATTTTGTAGCATGAAGTCTAATCATTGCTGATATGTTGAAACATTGGATTATTGGCTAGAGGTGGCCAGTACCATGGCACTCTCAAGAGTCTGCTATGCTTTATTTTCGCAAATAACAGCAAAGGCGGTTTTTCTATTTCTGTCCACCCTTTTTTGTTCACGGAGCTGTTAGGAAGTCTCCTGTTAGTTACCCTTTTGTGGGGCAGAGGAAAAGAGGGAGATTCCTCTGTGGCACTTCCTGTTTGTACACGACGGGGCTCTCCAAGGTTACTAAGAATTGCAGCATTTCTGCAATTGCTAAAGAAGTCTTGAAGAGCCTGTCTGAGGCTGACTGACATTTTGAAACAGTTTTGTGGTAGCTTGTAAAGCAGTGTCAGCGAACAACACCGTATTGCTTTCAACCCAGATGCTTTGGCAAATAGCAGCTTCGTGTATTGCCACTGCTTGGCATAATGACTGATGCTACAAAGCAGTAGCAGGTGGTTTGGATTTTTTCTGCTCATTCTGCACCAAGTTCCTATTTTTTTGCAGTGGCTTTGGAGCATGATAATCAATATTGCTTTTTTTTCTGCTAAGTATGTTGAACTCTTAGATGCACTTGGTAAAAAGATGGGCTCAATGGCAGTCTACTGGATGAGGATACTAAGGTACCCAGCTTTCATTTCCTTTTACAAACATCTTACAGGTGATAGATACTATATGCTTGTTTTATACTTTCCCCACAAAATTCATTGCTCTAGTAACAGAAAGTCCTGTTACTTTGAAGACTGTTTTATAACCGCTCTAGTTTTAGCCCTGCTGCTGGTAACATTCGTTCTGTACCCCTTTCCAAACGTCTTTTCCCACAACAGATTGACATAGCCCTCAGTCTAATACGTCTGCTTTTTCAGTCTTGGAGAGGAGGATGTTTCAAACTTCTTTCCTCTTATCATGTACTTGCTAGAGAAGAGTCATGCTATTAAAATGCACATCTTCAAGTCTCTGTTTGCCAGAGTCTTTACTGTGGTGGCTGCCTGCTGTACGTGAAGCAGGGGGTTTCCTAAGTATTGGCTATATATGCCTGTTCATTCCACAGACCTGAAGAGATAGCATGCCTCATTACAACAGTGCTTGGATTAGGAAGTTTCCTGTTACATATAGGGTTTTTTTCCTTAAGGAAAAGAAAAAAAAAAGATAATGAGAGATTTTGTTGTTTCTGAATCAGATAAAATTATGTGTCATTCTCTTACTTCACCGAGAACACACTTTTTAAATTTACTATAATGCTGAAACTTTGAAATGTGTTAGTTCCTAACCTTTTTAGATAAAGAGATCATGTGTTGGTTGTTTTACTTTTCTTGACTTGCAGTGCCTAGACCCTTGGTAACATGACATGATCGTGGTTCTTTTGCATTACAGTACAGTCGTGTCTGGTGCCTATAAATGTAATGTTCAGTATGTGCTTATGAACTGAAGTATACTCTGACCGGACCACTGGCACAGTTGTGTTTGAAACTCCGTAAGAATTAAAAGCCTGCAGAGGTTAGAACTTCGTTAGCGTTTATGCTATGAACTGAACCTGTGATGATCTTTTCACAGAACATAGTTGTTAGCTGAACCTTGAAGAATTGCTTGTCTGTTTAGTGTTTGGATCCCATTAATATTTTTACATAATCCTCTTTCCTTAAGAACATTCAAGTCTCTTTCCTTGAGTGGAATGTTCTTCTCCCTTTGCACCTCTCTGGAGCCAAGAAAACCCAAACCAGACCCAAAACCATGTCTAACTATCTGGTCAGGTTTTCCTTGGCATACTTTATACATCCTTCAGGGAATGGTGGATCTTCCTTCCTCATCCCTTTTCTGCACCCCCTTGAAGTAACCTGCCTTTGCTGGTGTCCAGGGTGTGCCTTGCTGTCTCTGCATTGCTCCCCGTATTGATGCTGAAGATGCATGTGACGGGCATGTGACTTGCTCTGAGAATTGACATGTAAAACTAGAGACTGATGGAAGGAGAAGCGTAAATGTTACAATTTAAACATGGCAGTTGGAATGTTGTCTCTGGTTTATGCATCTTCCATAATCTTCCTGTCTTCTAGAGGAGAGAGGTGGCCCTTTTTTGAGAGGAGGAGCTCAGTCATGGCAGACATGATCTCCAGTCTCTGCTTTTATAACCTGAAATAAGATTTATAGATGGGTGTAGCTGAAGACATAGACAAAATTTAAACATTTTAAATTTACACAACTCTGGCACTTGCATGGTGTTGCTCTCGTCATTATTATTGGTGTGAAAACCTAATTTTAATGGTTAGCTGTAATTTTTTAATACATACTCTGTAGTTTATAAACAATGAAGCCTTTGAAGGAAATGTATGAGTTCAGAAATAATTTTCTTAGATCATAGTATTAACCTAAAGCAGTAATGATACAGGTTTTTTGTTCTGTTTTCTGGGTGGGTTTTGTTGTTTTGGGGGGGATTTTTTTATTATTTTCTTGGTGGCTTTTTGTTTGTGGTTTTGGTTTTTTAATTTTTCTTTTTTTAAATTTGTGCTACTTGAGAGAAATTAATGCAGTGAGTCCCACTTTGGGATCGTATTGTTGTTTGGATTAGTGAAACCTGGCATCTCTGGTGGTTGCTAGTTCTAAGTATATATTCAACCATACTTAAGCTTTTTCTCTTTGAAAGCTAGTACTTCAAAATGAGGCAAATCAAAACTAGTAATTACTGAAACTTTAAAGTGTGTATACTAAATACAGAAATTATTGCACAGGTAGGAAATTGGTCTTTCAAATAAGTGCTTTGAAATTGTGAGATTTCACTGTCCTTGTGAAAGCTTGGTTTTATTTCTGATTTTAGTTGGAGTTCTCCGTGATTAGCAGTAGCTAAGTATGGAAATGTTACAACTTTTTACTGAGGAATGATTTGTTGTTTAATGACTTAAGTCTGAATACAGTTTGTCAGAAAGTAGACTGGCTTGAGATGTCTGTTGTAAAATTCTAGTGTCAATATCTTATCAAGTTGTTGAGAACACAACAGAAAAATTACTTAATTACAGTGTACAGCCTGAGAGTATTTTATAGAAGAAAATAGTTCTGGTGCTTTCAATCTATTTTGCAGTGAGGAAAAAAGCTTTTTGAATGTTATTAATCCATACTATAGTTCATAAAAATAAGGACGGCATGCCTAGGAGTTTCTAAGTATTCTGTTTTTCAGAAACTTTATCAGAATTTCTGTTATTAATGCAGATATAAAAACAGTTGTACTGTCTCCAAATGCAACGTAACTGCTCTGTTAGTTGTCAAAGCTAGGTTTATACTATAAACTTCTGCCTGAGTGGAATTAACTATTTTAATGTCGTGTATGAAATCAGCTGTTGAAAGCACCCCTTGGAATCATTACACCAGCAGATGCCCTGTAATCGAGGTGTAATTTATAATGGTAGAGATTTTTTTTTATTGTTCAATTTGTCACGTAAAAAGCCTTTTGTCTGTCTATTTTAAGTCTACAAAAGGCTTCTGTTTTACATGCATTAAGTGAATATGTTTATTTTTTGCCAGCATAGCAATCTCAAATAAGGTGTTATATAGCCAGTTTGAAATTATCAAAGCAAAAAGACCTGCAATATCAACAGGACTGTGCATTATCCAAGTCCTCCAACTGGAAGGAGTGGACACGGCATGATTCTGAAAATACGTGCTTGTCTATATACCAAGTAGTTTCATTTTTACAGTTGGTTATATTTTAAAATTTTCAGTACTGTATCAGATTAAATCTGTCTTTATGGTAAATATCAGAATGCAAGTTGGATTGATGAAACACAGTTAAATAGTTTGAAAATACATGTGATTATTTAGCCATGGTGTAGAATTAGAAAGATTTTGCATCAATTCATAATACTGTATTTATTCAAACTACAAAAGTACTTTCAGATCCTCCCCCTCTCTCCCGAAAGCTGTTTTCTTTGGTCAGGTATTGAATAATTTATATCATGTGAGACTATTGCACATGATGTATTCATTCCTTGTTTAGCTCTTACATTAATGGTTTGGCATGCTAGCTGTACATTGATATGGTAGATGCCTTCCATTTTTTCTGTACCAACTGTTTAAATATATCTTGAGCCTCAGTAACTACAAATGGGAAATGACTTGAATTATTCTATTTCCCTTGATGGTTTTTATGCATAGGAAAATATTCCTTTTTTAATATATATGTATTTGTACAATAGATTAAAGGAGAGTTTTAAAAATTTTCCAGATATTTATGCTAACCTTATGTTCAGCTGGAAACGCATGAGGAATCTGAAGAGTGAAGTTTAGGCATTAGGCTAGCTGTTAGCGACGGGTATTGATTAGGTACAAAATACTTGGTGTTTTTCACCTCTGGAATGGATCATATGGTTTAATGTGTTGCCATGTAGCAGATAATTTGTATTCAGTCTTTAATTAGTTTTGTGTTGTAAACTGAAAATTGTAAGTAACATTATTTATATTCTCTTTGGAGGTGGGGGAAAGAAAAGGCACTGCACCGATACAAGAAACTCTTACTTAACTGCTGATAAAAGTATTACTTTGAGAGGACTGTTGTGCAGACAGGAGAAGGATTAGTGCTGCAAAGTACTGGCCCAGGCTGAATTGCTTGGAAAATCTTGTAAGCCTTTGGTCAGATAACACTCTGCTACTGCTTACTGCTGTTGCTGCTACAGGGTTTGCTAGATGAGCATAAATCAAAACACAGTAATTTGGTGTAAAAGCTAACATGAGATAAAAAAATAAATGGAGCTGATTTTTTATGTGTCAGAGAGGTTAGTGCATGTACTAAGATAATTGTATGTATTTTATGACATATAAGGAAATATTTTTGTAGTTTTACTGTTGATAAAACTTCCCAAATGAAGTTGGTAAATTTCCTAAACGAGGGAGCCAGTAGCGTTTTAATTTCTGTTAGTATCAGGCTGTGGAACTGACATTTTGGGCGCTTATGAAAGCGGTTTCAGTGATCAGGATCTGAAAAGTTTTGAGTGTCGTCAGGCTTGATAAAGATCCTCTCTCCTCTTTAGCAGTGACCCGAGTTAGTGGCTGACAGAAAGTCATAGCCCTTGTTGAGCTGGTCGGCAGGCAGAATAGTGTCACAGTCCTTTGAGGGTTTGAGACACAGAGGCTGGGGGCGGCGGCGCCGC
>NW_010431332.1:49903-54279 GCF_000710305.1 Buceros rhinoceros silvestris
ACCCAGAGGGGGTTGGCCCCCCCCCCCCGCCGCCGTTGCTTTCTATCCTGTACCTGGTGTGTACCTGGGCAGGAGATGTCGGTTGCCAGTCTCGGGCACCTTCCACATACACTTGAGAGCAAGAAACACACAAGCACCAGTCTCCCAGGTGAGTGAATTGCAGTAGCACTTTCACATCACTGTTGGGCTGTGGAAAGTGAAGTAAAACATGCACAGGATCACTTGCATCCGCCACGGTGGAGAGGGAAGCTGTGCAGCTGCGTTCTGCTTTTGAAGAGAGAGGCAACTGCTTCCAGAGTAAGTCTGTCAGTCTTTGCATTTAGAGGCTTCGTTTGAAGGGGGCTGAGCGATGCCGGTTTTCAAAACACGCATCTGTGCGTGTGGGAAGGGAACCTCCTGAGGAGTGTGGGAAGTGCTGATGGTCAGTAGCTGCTGCGCTCCCCTGGGTATTCACACTGTCACAGGCAGAGACACTTAATGGCAAATACTCCATTAGATAATCTTCATTTTTTTTTTAAATCAGTGGGAAAAAAAAATGCTTGTTTCTTGTACGATACTTCAGTTCTTTCTGCTCAGTCTTTACTGGTAATTCAGTTTGGTCAAAGGAACCGAAATTGATTTACTGAAGGTCTGTCAGTGGGGTAATTAATGAGGGATGTTCTTTCTTTGCTGTTTCTGCTCTTCCTCTAAAAGCGAACCAACAAACAAACAGCTACGTAGTACCTGTGAAGAAGGGGACGATACACTGTAAGTAGCAGGTCCTGTCCGACACAGTATCGCAGCCCATGTAATTTTATCAGGTGGTAAAACTAAGCCAGCGAAAGGGAACTTTCCTGCCCTTAGGTGCTGCGTAAAAACCCTCTGGAGAATTCAGGCAGACTTGAGAGCGTTCGAGTATGATCTTTGGCTCTGGGAACATCCCGGCCCTTCAGGAGGCGGGTTCCTCAGGCCGGCCGTCCCGGAGCAGAGCTGTTTTGCGGGAAGGGAAGTTTAAATGCTAATGCAGCGCTTAGCTGTAATCCCCGTGTATCATTACTGCATTGCCCTGCCCTTGCTGTGGGGGTGAAATGTAGAACATGAGTCTAATCCTCGGTAGACGGAGCTAATTTTGCTCTAAACTTGAAAGTGTTAACAACAACTTGAAAATGTGACAAAGCTCAATTGCATTTCTTGTTTATTGCTTGTTTTCCGATTGGACAATGGGCAGCAGCTCTACCCTGGCAACTGAGGGCTGCGATTTGCATAGTCCCCTGTGATTGGCCACTGGGCGGAGGCGCTCGCCCAATCGGGCGGCGCGCTGTCAGTGGTAGGCTATGCTAATTACGCGCTGTTGCTGGGGTTCGGGCGGCTTCCGCGCCGTTCTGCTGCATTGTGTCGCCTGGTGAGCGGCGCTGATAAATGAGCAGTTAATGATCTGCAGCGGCGCCGCGCACTGCGGGCGCGCACGGAGACGGGAGCAGGAGCAGGAGCGAGGGGAGGGCTGAGTCGCTCTCAGTCTCGCCCTCTCCCTGCACTGGCCGCGCCAGGGTGTGGGTGGAGGGCTGCGTGTACCTGTGCATGTAGATGTGTATTAAAGAATGCGTGTATGGATACATTGTACCCGTCAATTGATGGAAAAATCTTCTCTGGAATAGCTCGAAACCGGGATAGAGTGCCGCGTAGACGGAAGAGGACTCTTCTTGCTCTTTCACTGCTTCATTTTTCTTTCTTTCCACCCGCCCCCCCCTTTTTTTTTTAATTGAAGTGACTTGTATTAAAGTAACCAGATTTCTGCAGAAAGCATGGCTATGGAATGTCAATAAAGTCAGCTTTAATACCAGTACTACCTAAAATGTTATAACCTCTATCTGAGATAAGTATCTGTAGCCGGTGTGAATATAGAGTAATCTATTTCTAGAACACACACTTGCCTTTCAAAAATGCTGTATTCACATGTCACCCCACCCCCCTAAAAAAACCCCCACAACCAAAGCCAAACAAAAATCTAACCCCACCTCAGCTGTAACAGTCGACTCTGGATTTTTTTTTTGTGTCCTATGTATTATTCCTGCCTGTATTAGGAATATCAGGAAATCTGATCTTAGAATTTTTTTGCTTAAATGTGTGTCTGTTCCTTTTTTGCTTTCCAAATGTGCATTTTCTCGTGTTCAGTCATGGCTTAGCTTACCTTTTTCAGTCCTCCTCTTCCCTGGCCCCTCCCTCTGTCGTTTTAACTGTCCAAATTGTGGGCTTTCTTTGCGTAACTACTTTCTGTCCTACTCAGTAAGACTGACTGTAAGGTTAATGAATTATTCAGCTGGGTAAATCTATCTACACAGGTTCTGTGTTCTGTGGTGGGTTTTTTTTGTTTTGGGTTTTTTGGGCGGTGGGGGGCATGATTTGCACTGGGTTTTTTTGTTTGTTTTCCTTCCTCTTTGCATAGGGTATCAATATATGTCTGAGGTTTGATACCCCCTGACATTTACTAGTAGCACCAGAAATTACTTCAACTGGCATATTTTTGACCAGGTGTAACCCTGGGGACAGCAGATTTGGAGTCCTTTAAGTTCAGTTGGAATTGAAATTTTGGAAAGTGGTAAATGCGAGAGTGTTTCCGTTCAACTACATTTTTTTGCAAAATATTTCTTGAAAACATCTGGACACAAAATATTTTTTTAAATTTTAGAAATCTGGACTGCTTCGTACTTTACTACTAGGAGAAGAGACAGCATTCTCATGATTTAATGCTTATACTTCAGGACTAAACAAGTTTTGGTTTTTAAACTAAACATTGGAGTATATTAGTTCAGATGAGCCATAGTCAGCAGCTGTTTACAAGTTGATTTCACCGTGAAGACCAAAGCTTACTGTTAAACTTCAGTGTATGATTAAATCTGGTAGTGGAATTTTAATTTTTCAACCCTTCTGTAACCCTCCAGAAAACTGGCAGCAGATGTAAATCCAATTGCTCTTGAATAAAGCAAACATTTCCTCTTAATAGGAAAACTTGGTGATTGCTAGTGGATTTTAGAAGCTAAAAAACTAAGGTAAAATATAATCTGTGAACTTGAAGTTGTGTTTGCTTGAAGCCTCCTGAAAACTGAGTGTAGAGATTCTTTTATAGCATGCTTAATGCAACGACTTTAATAAAGTCGCATCGATTTAGACTTTTTGTCACTAAATTTCGGTTGTCTGTATTATGACGTTACCGTGACTTATAAACAGAAAACATTTTCTTCTTCTTTGTTTTTTCACTTACTGAGTTTGGCAGAACTTTCTCTATAAACAGTGTTTTTCTATTTGTATTTGTGTTTTTCACAGGTTGCACTGGGAACTGAAGGACAGGTGGGGGCCTTTCACCCAGAATCAATATGCCTACATAGTTTGACTGAAGTAGTTGTTTTTAAACCTTTGTTTGGAATAATATTCACACTTCATCCTTTGTTTCTATCTTAAGAGCTGTTACGAACTTTTACCATGATCGTAAGAAAAGTAGAGCTTCATTTTCCCCTGCCTTTGTGTTCCCCCATTTTAAATGGCAGAATTTTCATTACATTATAAAACTTATTAAATGTATAACATTAGACATAATTGCATAAAATCATAAAATAAACATAAATTTGTAGAGAGAGAGAAAAAAGAAGTGTCAGAACCATAGACTTGGCACATTTTCATCAGCATTGGTGTCCTCTGAGAGATACATTCTTTTGAATACTTGAAAAAAACCCCCCAAAATTTTATTGTTTTCAAATTCAGAGCAAATGTTAGTTCTCTGGATACCGTTTATTAAATATTCAATAAGTAAGTATTGATTGCTCAGCTATTTGCTTTCACTTACTCATTTGCCATAATATAAATACTATGTTGGGCTGAATCATCAACCAAACTACTTGATTTGACCCATGTTTCTCAAGCAACAGATTTATGATGAAGAGTTGGACAGAGTTACAGTGTGGTAGGAAAACTTCTGAAGATTAAATATTTATTAGAAGAAGATAAAAACTGCAATAATAACTGTGTTGGCGTGTATACAGTTGCACAGTTGAGAATGTTTCTTCTTCTCTATATACTAGAAGATCCTCTCCTGGAGGATCATATGACCAGTTTGTCAAAAGGCAGTTTTAGAAAACCTGATAACCCACCCCCTCCAACAGTAGAATAAACAAAGTTGCTGATGTGAAACCTCTAATTAATTTCTTCATGTCAGTATCGTTGCCTCTTTGCAGGAGGGCAGCCTGAATTTTTGTTGCTATTCAGCAGAGGCCATCAGGTAAAAACTGCAAGTTCACAACAAACGAAAGGAGGTGGTGCTTAATGCAGCCTCTGAGTAAGCTGTGGAGTCTTTTGCCATGCAATCTTCTGAATGCTAAAGGCTGAAATGCAAAAAGTGGTTCAGC
>NW_010431332.1:54363-83957 GCF_000710305.1 Buceros rhinoceros silvestris
TTCAGCAGGTCCATGGAAAAAACGGATGTGTGATGTATATGTATATATATGCACACATTAATCACAAAGACTCTGTGTCATGTAATTCTTGGACTGGAGACTAGATGAATGGGCCTGGCACCTCTTGCTATATGCTTGTCCTGTTCTCTACCAAGATGACTGCTGTTCACCACTCGCAGAGGCACTACACTGATTTGAATGGATCTTTGTTTTGATACATAGGTAATGAGTACATTAGCGACCTGTTGCTTGAAAGAACTATGAGGCTTTTCAGTACTTAGTCTAACATGAATCAAGTTACCCCTTCTTGTGCAGTTTTGTTTGCGAGTAGAAATGAACATCCATTTTGGACCTCTTTCATGTGGTTTACTTTTCCCAAATTTCTTGAAATGTGTCCCTCATAAAGCTGCTTCACTGTGGACCTCTGTAAAACAGAGATTTACCTGCTAGTATGTGTTCCCTGTCTTTGTGAAGTCTTTCAGATACTACCTATACAAACTTAGAAATTTAAATTCATGGAACGCTTTTGTGTCTTCCTGTTTTTCTGCAGAACAGAGTAAAATCCAGTCTTCTAAGAATATTGCAGAGGAAAACTTTGTGAATTACATGGGTACAAACCCAGTGACTATTCTATAGAATATATATGCAGGCAGTAATAATTTTATTTGGAGCACAGTCTGAGGAGTGTCAAGGATTATTATGTTAAATAAAATGAAAATAAAAAGATGTATTGTATGGCAACTTATTCAGATAGCACCACTTCCATTCTGTCCCATAAATAGGGTATTCATGTAACAAAATAGTATAATAATTTATTTACATAGAGGCACTAAATTAAAACTGTGGAAGTATTCTGGTGTTCCCTAACTTCTGTGCACAGTACTCTTTGATTTTAATGTTCTTTAAGTCCAGTGTATACCTAGATGGAGGCTACTGGTCTATGAGAAGGCCTGTACATAGGTTCAGTTCTCACGGTTCACTTGTGGAGTTGTAGGTTTTTTTCAGACGTGCTCTTGGGCAGCCTGCTTCTCAAGAGTAGAAATGTGAAAGCAGAGTTCTCATAGAGCTTAAGTTTTTGACTTTGAAAGTTAGAGTACTTGTGGTTCCTGTAGGTTTTAGCTGACAATTTTGGCAATCTTGGGCTTACTTTACAAAAAAAGTAGTTTCACTTTCACAAAATTTTCATAGTTCTAAGTTTCTCCAGAGTATACTCAGAGTAACATTTATACATTAATGAAATACAAACTTACATAGTGTTGCCAGTGGATTAAATCCTAAGTTGCTCTTGAGTTTTAGAGATTTCCGTCTCGTGTTGTGGGAGGATTATAGTGAGCAGTGACGTTTAGTCTTTCTGGTACGAGTGTTTTTGGAGTGGCCAGGGAGAGATCCATACCACAATCTCTCTCTGTCTCACGTCTTAGCCACCACATTTCTACAGAAGAGGGAACTAGTGTCTGCTGCGTACAGGCCTTATGGCACAAAAGCAATAGTGCATGCATGCAAGTCCTGTACAAAGTCTCCCTCCTGCTGCAGCTCATGCAGGGAAGAGGGTAGCCAAGACAGGCACAACACTGTCAGAACAGTTACTGAAGCCTACTCTTGCCCTCTCTTTTCTCCAGGTTTATTGCTCCATCTCAGCCAGACATGTGAGAAAGTCATGTCAAAGGTCTGTAAACTGTTGGGAAAGATGGCACCCAGAAGTAATTTTACGTCACCTCCTAAGCACTTCATCATCTTCTCAGTTTACTAGGAAGGAGCCCAAGCGGGAGGATTCTGTGGCCTGGGTGTATTGGTCTGGTGAACAGAACTTCAGAGTGTGGCTGTTTCTAAGTTCAGGGCTTAATTCTGCTTTGAGAGAAAGTGGCATTTGGCATTTCTGTACAGGGAAGTTGACTGAATAGTTATTGTAGAAGAGCTTCTGAAGTAGCCATTGCTAATAATATAATTCCTCCACAATAATGTAGTTCCTCCAGAAGAGGAACTAGAGTGGGATGTTTATAACAAAGTTGTTTGTTCTACAGTAGCTGCTGCAGGTAATTTCCCTTTGTTCCCTGGATTCTCTCACAGCTTTCCTCATTCCAGAGCCTGCTGAATGAAGTCCATGTACCTTCACATTCTTTTGCAGTCATTTTAAATGCAGTGCATGAGGACAATAGGCAAAGCAGTGTTTCAGTAGAGCAGCAGTTCACTTAGAGTTCAGATTGGCTTTGGCTTCTTGCTTGAAAGGTGATTGTTCTAAACTCTGAAATCCCAAGTGTTTGACATTTATGCTTAGGCAGAACTCGTGTATGTCTAACATCTTAAATGTGGGTTTATTTGAACAGAGTTCTCAAGATACAGGTGTTTGTCTCTTGTTAATTGCTCACTGACCCTTTTAGAATCTGCTAATAACAAAGCAGAGGTGGTTGGATGTTAAAGCAATGCAGTGATCAGTCCTCTCACTTCTCCAAACTCGTTTCTTAGGTACACTCAACATAATAGCTGAGGCGTCATAGTGCTTGTTGGTACTGACAACTTTTCCAAGCGTGGATTTTGAAAAAGAAGGTTGACCAGAACTCTGCTAAATGATAAACTTCACAAAAAAAAAAAAAAAAAAAAAGAGATCTTAGGAGAAGGAAGAGGGCTGTGCAGTTCCTAAACAAATAAAGGATTTTCTTTGAGGAGAGAAAAAAAAAAAAAAAAAAGGTAGATCTTAGGAGAAGGAAGATGGCTGGGCAGTTCCTAAACTAATAAAGGATTTTCTTTGAGGAGACGTTTGGTTGTTTTCACATTCAGTAATTTGAATGCAGGAAAGAAAGACAAAAACAAAACAAAAAACCCAAGAAGGTGGGTACTTTCATCAGTGGCGGCATAGGAGGAACTGGAAATAAAAAGATGTGGATTCTGACCCAGTGATATGCAGTACTAAGAACTACCATACTTGGCCTCTGCTGTAGGCCCACAAGCTCTTGAACTCTTAAGTGTGGAAATGAGAATACCTATTGTGGTGAACATTATAGTTTACACTTTTATTCTGTGGTTGTTTTCCAGCAGGTTCTCATTCAGCTGCAGACATACTGAGAGGGAGTACCTCTGCATGTTGCTGAATGACCCGAATAGTAGATAGCAGAGATAGACTAGGGAGGGAGAGGATGGGGCAGGAGGAAGAGGAGGTGAAAGGAAGCTCAAAACATTTAGGGTCAAAGCAATGAACTTTATAGGGAAAATGTTGAACAGGAAGAAAAGCTTTAGCAATGCAAAGAGAACGAAAGATGATGAGTTGTGCAGAGGAGAAAGTTTCATACTTGAAAATGACATGACCCCATAGTCCAGGATAAACCCCTAAGGAATATTGCTACTGATTTCCAATTTAGTTCTGTGTTATTTCTGCCGGTTAAATGCTATTGTGCCGTACTTTACAGGTCTTTAATTTATGGATCTGATAAGAAATTCTGCCCCTTCTTTGAGCTGAATTGAACAAAAGAGGTGCGAAAATGGGGACAGTGATGTTACTGGGAAACAGCCAAAGTGTTCTGCAGAAAGAGTAATCACTGCCCGAAAGCCAGATGCGGAGGACTTAGGTACGGAAGGGACTATGAAGTTGTTGTAATTTTAAAAGAAACCAGTTACTCAGGCAGCAGGGCAGCGGCAAGTTTCGAAATACGGGGAATGACTACTTTTGAACTTCTAAAAGTATGAAATAAAATGCTGGTGTGACTTTCACTGCTTTTACCTACTGCATCTTGCACAAGTCAATAGACAGTGAGATATTTTTAAGGCTGTTGCAAAGATTATGTTATCAAGTAGAGAACTCTCTGTCTCCTGATGTCATGAAATCAAGAGCAGCTGCTGCACTGGAAGATGCTTTCGTCAGTCTTGAAGGCAAGCTTGAATAACTCACAGAGTCAGAAGCGTTACAATGGTCTTTTTTTGTTTTGTTTTTATTTTTGATTGAGGGTTAAGTGGGTATGAAGAAATGTTAAGGAAATGTAACTTCTTTTAATGTTCTAATGATTTTAATATCTGAGTTTGTCTCCTTTTTTATCTTTCACTGTAAGTATACCTAAATAGAATACTTTGCTAAAGCTGTGACAGAGGGATAAAGAGAGTCACATACATACCTTGAGAAGCAGAGTATATATTTAATTAGTTGGGTGGCAGAAATGTAAAGAAACTATGTAATTGCCATGAGGATTTTTACATACAGTCCCACATGACAGAGGAGCTGATTTAACAGCTCCCTGATTCAAAGGAATAAATCCTGTCACTTTATGCTGACATTCTGGGGCTCAGAATCACAGAACCGTCGAGGCTGGAAGGGACCTTTGGAGGTCACCTGGTCCAACCTCCCCTTGCTCAATCGGGGCACCTAGTGTCAGTTGTCTAGTACTGTGACCAGTAGGGTTTCGAGTATCTTCCAGGATGTGTTACTACAGCTTCTTTGGGCAAGCTGTGCCTGTCCAAGTCAGTGACTGTGTAAAAGGCTGTAGTGTGGCTTCCAATTTCATTAGACGAGAGTCAGTCTTTTCCACAGAATGGACTTTACAGTGGCCCAGCAGTAGGGAAAACTTCAGCTGAAATTGTCCTGTTCTTAGATACCAAATGTAAATGATGATAATACACAACTTTTCAGAAACAGCGATCTACTCTTGGGGTCGCTCACAGTCACCTGCAACTCTTTACAGTCAGCCGGTGAATATTTGTGCCTTGCTTTATGTTGAAAGGAGGAGGACAGCAGTGCATTGCAGCACTTTGTTACCTTATCATACTTTTTTGGGGAGGAGGTAACCTCTAAATGAGTTACGTAGACTGATGTCAAAATGGGAATAACAGAATCTAAAATGGATGAGGTAGGAAATTGATTTTTGAAAGTGCATTGAGTTTTTAAAAATCTATGCAAAATCATACGAAAAATTCTCCTATATTTAACCAACTGTAGTTCATGTATGGACTGTTCAGTAGCTACCACCTCAAGTATTTTTCTACTTTGAGTTACTTATATCTTTGATACGTGAAAAAGTCATCTAAAATAAAGCATTTAAAACAAAGTTTATATTTAATGGTGGTTTGCTCATGCAGTAGTGTAGCATTTTATTAATGCTTCTTACTCATTTTAACTTTCCAGAGACAGTAAATTTACCAAAGTAATCAGGTTACTATTATAATTATATTTTGCATATATTTCAGGTGTATGGAATGTCACTAATGAAACGGAGTGTTTTGAAAAGCTTGACTTCAAAAGAGCTGTGGCATTGATGGCTGTAGGAGAGAAGAGACGTGGGAGAAGCAACTGTAGGAGAGAAGGGATATGCTCTCAAGGCTGAAATAAGGGATGCTCTCTGTAGTTAGACCTTCCTTATGACAAGTTCTGATTTAGTCTTCGTCACAGGCAAATAAGTGTTTCTTGTAAATGGTAACAACTTAAACTGCAAATATACATAAAGATGTATATTTTTATGCCATTCCCTGAACTAACACAGTAAGTAAGGCCCATTCGTAAGGTAATTCCTCCCACTCCCAGTCTGCATTCTCTTCCCTTAATGCACTTCATGCATAGAGATCTTGGCATACTTTTTGTTTTCTGTCACTTTGTTTCCTTCCCAAGGTGCTTCACAACATGTAATTTTGAGTGCTTAGAAAGGAAGATTGGTGGTTGACTAGACCTTGATCCTTAGATGTTTCTATGCTGTAAAAGTTCTGGATGTGACATGGTAACGAGCTCCCATGGATTTTAGTACTCCCATGGTGATCAGTATATCACTTACTTTTTTGACTATCTAGAACTCTCCAAATGAACTTTAGCCACTATGGGTTTTGTGAACCTCAATTAATGGATGTACGGAAATGATCCTATTTTTATAGCTGACTTGACTTCTTGGTCTAAAACTAAAGGGGGTCAAGATGGTTCTTCTAGCCAATTCTTCTTTCTCCCCACCTTTTTCCTAGCGTGTCATTACATGTTTCTTGGCTCATAGGAGTAAGTTCTGAGTGTTCTCTTGGGATTAGATGTACTGGGGCCAGGATTGCAGGGTAGGATAGCCGGTGTCATGGAACAAAGTCTGAAATGTGGCAAGAGCAAGTGTTTCATTGGGGACCATATCCTGAACTTGTTTTTGTTGACAGCTAAGACTGCTTTCAGCAACAACAGTCTGTGATCAGCTGTTAAATCTATCTCGGTGACAGTAAGAAATTGCAAAGACAGAAGTTACTTGGGTACTGGTCTTTCAGAATCTTGTGGTTAACAGTTCTTAAATTTTTGACCCAGGTGTTTCTTGCTTGTTGCTGACGTGGTTAAGGGCTGATACCACCATCTTCACAGAGACTATTAAAATGCCTTTCTGTTTGGTATAAGAATACGTAGTATGAGCTAGCCAGTGTTCATCCATCTACTTGTAACAGATTTACGTCGTGAGACTCAGGCTCTTGTATTTAATAATGTCATTATTGCTCCTTGAGTTTACGTTTGAGTTTACGTTTCTACCAAAGAACAGTGGCTTATTACAGTTTTGATTCATGAATGTTGACATCATAGGTTGTGTGTGACTTCCCTCCAAGCGAGTAGGTAACTGCTTGTTAATCACAAACATCAAATCTCCAAAAAAAATTTAAATTGAGTAAGTTATTGGTCAGACTGTGGTTCTCGGAGAAGCTTTCTTTGTGATTCTGCAGTACAGTTGCCTGGTTATAAATTATGAATTACAAAGCTTTCTTCTCCGGGGCATTGCTGTTGAATTAGCTGAGTGGTCCAACTGACCATCACCAGTTTGGAAGAGCAGGAAAGCTATAGCTTCACTGGCCTGCTGGTGGGCTTGGGAGAGAAAGGGTGTGCAAGAGTGAAAAGTTGAAATCTAACTGAAACATCATAAAACTTTTAAACGTACTACAACTTTTCTTTTGTGGGAGAGTTATACCTCTAATCCTTTTTTACTTGATTTTTTGTTTTGGTTTTTTTTGGTTTTGTTTTTTTTTGTTTGTTTGTTTGGTTTGGTTTAAAGTGTGTGTAGTGCATTATTAAATGTATTCTCAGATTTGCTGTGGTCTTTTGAGTGAGTATCAGAAGATATTATGGAGTCAAATTGCACATGAGAACTCCATGCTACTGGGATTTTTCTGTGTGTATATAATACGTGGGCTTTCTGCTTTTTTAGGGACATAGGCAAGTACAGATTTTTTAAAACAAAATTTGCTTTAAGATACCTAATTTGCTAGATATCTGTTGTAGAATTTGCTATTGGGAAACAGTGGCCTGGGGTAAAAAAAAAAACCAACAAAAACAAGAAGTGAAACTTTTAAAGTAATTTGCTCTACAGTTTAGAATTAGTGGTACTTTTTGACTATCTGATTTAAATATTAGTTTGACTTGATTCAGTCATCGTGATGTTGCTAAGGGAGATAATTTTTCAGGTTAAGCAGAAAATCAGCAGAAATTAAAAGAGTAGGAAGTACACATACCAGGTAATGTGTTACATGTGTTCACCCATTCTTACAGGAGTGTTCAGTATATCTTGAAAAGTAAATGTACTCTAAAATTACCGAATTGTATAGATGGAAAATTAATTCTGATTGTGTAGTATAAATGGAGTTTATATACTAAGAAAATTCAGTAGTGAGGGGGGAAAAAAATTATATCCAGTTTTTACATCATCTGACAAATGCATTAATATATAAAGAAACCATGATATCTTTGAGAGACATCAGCGGTTGCATTAGAATCTTTGCACATATTTTCCCCCTGTGTTTAAATATGAAGTTCATAATGCCTGATTTTAAATTTCAAAAAGATGGTGACAATCTGCTGCCCAATCAATACTTGGAATGAAAACAGAAAAAGATGCAAGTATTTTAAAAACGTGACACTTAGCTATTTAACTAATATTTGACTATAGCTTTAAATGCCGGAGGACAGTTTCAGACAGTTTTTAATGGACGTTTTACAGAAGAATCAGAGCAATTTTCTGTGCAACTGAAGTTTACTTAGCTTACAATGGTTTTAGTTCAGGAATTTATTTTTATTTCAATTTGTAAGGATACATTGATACTTTATTATGTTACCAGAAGCACTATAATGCACACAAAGAAGGGAGTTTTCATATATCATAGCAATTTCATGAAGGTTTGGGATTTTTTTGTTTGTTTTGTTTTTTTTTTTTTAAAGTAAAACGTTTGAAGATTTAATGAACCATTTTGAAAATGGGTGCTTGTGGGCAACACGTTGATTTTCTGGAGAAGTTTCTTCTGCTACTCTTTAGTAGTACTGAATTTTGTAACACTGGAGAAAAGTACTACTGGTCTGTCAGTGAGTATTTCACTGTACACTTTTACTTCACACCTTTTAAAGTCATAGTATATATGTACAGTATTTAGGCTTTCTTATTTATAGCTGTTTCAATATTATTTTGACTTTAAAAATTAAGATCATTTTGGACAAATATGTTAATGTAGAATGATGTTTGATTTCATCCCATGCAGTTCTTCTACGGCCCTGATAGACGTTATGTCAATGATTATTTTCAATATTGTAATTTTTTTACCTTAGAATAGGTGGTGAATTGAGTAGTCAGTTATTAAGAAAGTCAAATTGATGGGTGGTGTTCATCTACTGTTTTCTACTGATTATATTTTCCTGCAAGGTTTTGATTGTAAAGGAAATGGGGATTTCCCTCGATGGTTAGGGGCTTCATTATTTCACATCTTGCTTCTAAATCCAATGTTTACCAATAATTGCGCTTCCAGATTTCAGCTTCTCGTTCCACACGTATTCCTTCAGTGGCAGTGTTGGCTTCAGTGTGCCTGGCTGCTTGTCCCATCCTGCTCCGTCTCTTATGTTGTGCCAACGTGGCAACCATTTAGAGAATTTCCCCCCTCTGGCATAGTCAGCAAAAAGCAAAAGGATAAATGTTAAATGTGGAACATGCTAAACTTTCATTGGCAAACAAAGAAAACCAAATTGTGCTTTAATCTGCCCTCTGCTGAAGCAGGGCGGTGAAGATACAAGCAGACTATGAACCAATTAAATGCCATTTGACAGATACCTGAAACAAGAGTTGAGAGGTGTGGGATCTGTCCTGGTTAGTGGCAGATTCTGTGCCTGTGGAATTTGGCATTTTTCCAGGATGTTACGGAATCTAGTACTTTGGCCATACAGTTTGCCATTCTCCTGCAGCTTCATATCAAGTGTTTTGTTGTCTCTTACTTTGCAGTTGTTTCTTGCAGCCTGATTTCGCCTCCCCCAAACGGAATTAGTTCAAATTATAGCTCTTGCTACCTATAGCTTGATGAAACTTAGCAGATGGAGTGAGGAAGTTGAGTTAAAGTACAATGTGTGTTGGAAGAAAAGTGGAAGTTATACATGTAAGGTAGTGAGTTAAGTAGTTTGTAGGAAGGCATAAACATTGAGGCTAGGGAAGATGAGCTGCTGAGACTAGGCACTAGCTTTCCTTTTCTTTTGGTACAGTCAAAGTTGCTGAGAGCAGCCTTGAAAGGCAGAACTTGTATTTTTTCTGGCTTTCATGGAATCCATACACAAAATTCATATATTTGAAAATAATGCCTGTCAAATTCCAATTGAGTTATGACACAGAGGTGGAGATTGTAGAAAAGGGATAAAGCTGTTAAGGATAAATAGGAATAAATGAATGGTAGGTAATCTTAACAAGAGAGTTACTTGTGGGTTCGTTGTGTATGAAAACTCCTGTGTATGTTAAAACAGTGAAAGTATCAGTGTTTATAAGCTCTGTAAGCCAGGAGGTGGAGGCTAACCAAGATAAGTATTTTCAAACTCTTAACTTAATTTCAAGCTTTTCAACTCTTAACTAAAATCTCACATTGTCTTTGCAGGAGGAGAGACTTCAGCATGCAAACCTTCATCTGTTCGGCTTGCACCATCGTTTTCATTCCATGCTGCTGGCCTTCAGATGGCTGGACAGATGTCCCATTCGCATCAGCAGTACAGTGATCGTCGGCAGCAGAACATAAATGACCAACAGGTTTCTGCCTTATCATATGCTGACCAGATTCAGCAACCTCTAACGTTAACAAACCAGGTAAGTGCTTACAGAAGTAGTCATTTTAGATGTATTAATTCTTTGTCTAAATATATCATACAACCATAAATTACAAGATCAGGACGTATGTATCTGTAGGGTTTTTTTTTCTTTTTTCTTTTTTTTTTTTTAACTAATTAACTCCTGACTTTTCAAGGATGGGTGGATGAATAAGTTTCTGGAAGTTGTTTTACAGCATCTGGTACATATTTATTGTGATTATTCTACTTCAAATGTTTTTAAAATGGGAGGGAAGAAAGATTGTCCAAGTGGAGAGTTGGAAAAAGACTTTATTAATAGGGTTTTTTTTTAAGGGGTGTTTGATATTAGAATGTGATTGCTTTATTACTTGTTCTAATGGACAGCGTTTTAATGCAGTCACTGGTTAGTGTATTTTGAATAGAGAGGTTTGTCCAAAAGACACATTAAGAATTTTCTTTTTTTTTAAGAAGAGCAGCAAAATCTAAAGCTATGCTATCGTTGCTACTAATTTACTACATACGATTGCAAGGAGGTACAATGAACACAGGGATTATGATGGTTATGGATACTTCTGAGCTGTCAAGATCAGCATTTCTTCCTTACTGCTTTTGAGTTGCTGGACTACTGAAGAAGTTTCCTGACTAATAGTGCTCAGTTGCCAGCCACAAGAGTTAGTATTGGTCTGTGGGAGAGATAATTTTGTTGCTTTCCCAGTTGTGGAGACGTGAACACGTCTCAAGGCTTAAAATCCAGAATTCTGTATGTCAGAGCTCTGAAATTTTGTGGAAGCTGAAGAGGTGCGTTACACTTACAGAGAATGGAGGGTGTATTTTTTTGCTGCTACTAGATTCAGGTCTGTTCTGGTGTTCAGGATAGATTCAGCAGAAAAATCTACAGTAGCATCAAGACGTATTCTTTTGTTATTGCTCTGTACCAAGACGCTTATGCAGAGAGAAGGAAGTACTAGAGAGGATGGGAATAGTCAAACTGGGTGCCAGGGTACTTGATGCTAAGATTTGGAGATCTGTGATGGCTAGGGCTCTGAAAAATGGCCAAGTGAATGGAGCTGGCAAAGGATGTTTTTACCTTCATGACAGCCACTCAGTAGGAAGAGTAGATCTGCACATACATAATGTATTTAGCCTGAGAAATCTACAAAGGTATTTTACTTATTTTTTAGGCTAAAGGTCCCCACAAAACCTCCACAATGAGGTTACTGAATCAGTCTGCCAGTTAAGAAAAGTTACTGTGTTCCTTAAACCTTCCAAGGTGCTTATCTAAGTGTTACAATTTGGCATCACATTTGTGAGCTTTAGCTTATATTAGTGCTTAATTGTTCATGTTTTCAAACCAAAATCAAGGAACTTCAGGATGTATCACCATCTGTTGCTGTTTGTTGTCACCATGTTTTTTAAATGGTAGCTGAATAATAGAAAGCTGAACAAGACTTTTCAGACAATAGCCAAAAATTGTTGACCAAAGAATGCAGCCCACTGAGATGAGGATATAAATGTGGAGAAAAAGCTGTGGTTGGCTCTGGGAAGTTTTGCATGTGAAGAAATGATCGATCAGCTGGTCATCTTGGTGATAGCAATCAAGCTGCCTTTGCACTTCTATAAACAATATTTTATAGAATCAATATTTTTATTTTTCCAGTTCCACCTTGTTTTTTCTCATTGTAGCTACTGTCTTCCTATTTTACTGTAGTTCTGGTGTTGAAGTCTTTATAGTCGTCTGACTAAGTAGCTCAGAATTTTTACTCCTTTATCCTTTGTGTGCTGCTTTCAACACCCTTGACTTTGATGGTGGGCAACTCTTTGAAGTCTTTTGACTATTTGCTCTTTGTGACTCTTTCTCAAGTTCTTGTGCTTCTCCCATCAATAAGCCCCATAAAGAGTTCTCCTCACCAGATTCCAGGTTGGTGTGGAGGTTCTATGTGAGTCTCTGTTGGGGACTCTCAGTGGCTTTTTGCCTTTGCACCTCACTTCTGTTTAATCTTATCTGCAAAACCAAATCCAGCTAACGTCTTTATGCTAGTGAGTCGAATCATCTGCTTCAGACCTTGTCTCTTTGCAGAAAAATTATCTCGTTCTTTCAATAGCCCTTTTGTCAGCTCTCGTTCATCTTGATTAAAACATAACTCTGACTCTTTTTTTTCTTATGAAAGCCATGACCCCTGATTGTTGAAGACCTTGTGCTCTTACATTTCTCCATTGCTGTGGACTACCATCTTACCTTTTGCTCCAGGTGTGATCTGCGTACCATCTAGGTTTTCATGTCTAAGTGATACATAACATCTTGCAGATTCTTTCATTATGACATTTCTACAGGAATCAATTTTATTCAAGGTATTGCCTTGAATATGCTGCAACTTGTGTCTTTCTGTCCTTGATAGAAGTAGTTCTGTCCTGTATATGTCAATTCTGAAAAACCCATGCAGAGATTATTTTCTGAACTGTCCTTGCATGGTCGTTTCATTCCTCTGTTGGAATCCCACTAGCAGTTCTTTCTGTTACGGGCTTGTCTGTTACTAAAGCCTCTAACGCCAGACTAACCTTTTAGTGACAGCAAACTCTATTCAGTCACATAGGGTGTCATGCTTCAATGTTTTCAAGTACTCATGGTTAAAAAGATTGTGTTTTTTAACTTGGGCAGCAAAAGGAATAGGCTGAATGTTTTCTTGTACAAGGCTTCAAAGATTGATCTCATGTAGCTATAAAAAATAGGAGGAAGAAAAAGGTGACTTGTGGCAGATACAGGAAGTGTAATTCTTAAAGGATAGATCCTTTTAATGCAGTGTCTTGCATCCAGTCAAATAGACAAGGAATTAGGTCTCTGAGCTCCAGTTTTCCAGAATTCCCTGATGCTGCACCAGTCGACAGCAGCCTAGGTGATTGGGTCAGCTCTGGTGCTACCGGTTTGCACAGCCTAAAAGTAGTCCGTTTGAATGCAAGAGTCCAACAGTGGATTAACAGCGAGTTGCCAGCCCCTTCGCTCCTGAGAGCGCTCCGTTACGTCGTCGATTCCGAAGCCGGGTGGGTCGGTGATGTGGGGGTCTCCCAGGGTCGGCGGTGCTTGTGCCGGGACCGCCAGGCAAAATTCTCTCCCGGGCTCCAGCCCCCATCTGCTGGCCGGAGTGCCGCACTGCACTGCCTGCCTGCCTGCGAAGCGGCGCTCGCTCTGGCTGGGCGAAGTGCCTTTTGCTGTGAAAGTCAGCGCTCTCCTCTGAAACGTCCCATCGTTTCAGTAAACTCGCTTCTGTTAAGTACTGTGCGGAGCAGTGTAATGTTATCTTTTGAGTGAATCTGTCGTTGAAGGAATTGAGAATACAGATGTTACAAAGGTTGCTTTCTTGATTGCTACATTTGCTGAACTTTGTAAAATATACTCGTAAAGAGTATGTTGTCCAAATCCAGACAAAATTGATTGAAAATGAAACCCAGGATGAAGTCTCAGCTTTTGGGATGCTGAAGTTTTATAGAAATAATTGATAGCAAGTAGGTTCTCTCTGAAAGTAAATTTCTTTAGATTGCAGCAAGACGCAGGAGAATACTGCTTGTCAGCTGCCAAGAGTAGCTGTTAAGGTTTAGCATGTAGAACATCAGCACCTTCTGTAAATGGTGTCCTTTTGATAAATAGCAAAGATGATCTGCCTTACTGGTTTTTTAGGTTATTTTTGTGTCTGTCTTTTCACTGAGGACTGACTCCTGTTTTGGAGGAGTATTGTCTTGTTCAAGTTCCTGTAATAATTTACATTCATAACCAAATAATGGGGAAGCTAGGCCTTGAATGTTAATTTACTGTTTTCATTCCCGCTCTGTCCTACTTGTATTTTGATTTCTAATGGCTTGCAGACTGTGTTCTGGGGTTTTATGAATCATTTGCAGTTGCGTATTAAAGGTTAGGAAACAGTAATGACAAGTTATATTCAAGTTATATAAATTATGTGTATTTATATTATATGTTACCTTTAAAATAATATTTACATAATCTTCTCTGCGCCTATTGCTTTATGGCTATGATGATCCAAACTTACTCATCGACAAGGAACAAGTAACAGGAAGGTATTTCTAAGCCAACCAGATTGTTTTTCACTTATTGATGAGGTTTTAAATTACAGTTAAAAACTTCCAGATCTGTCCTTTTTTTTTTTTTTTTTTTTTTTCCCCTTCATAATATTAGGCTTAAGACTTCCCCCCCCACAAACTGCTGGAATGTTAAGGGTTTACTTTAAATCTGTGATTCACTAAGTGCTGGGCTAGCTGGGCCCACAGGAGCGGGGTCCTGCTCTTGGCTGTGGTCTTACCTTTCTGACAAGTGCCAGAGCACTTGGAAAGCAGTAAGAACACGTGGCCTAGAATGAACAGAAAAGATGAGATCTGTGGGACCTTTCTCCTTAAGCAGTAACAAACAGTAACATTTCATTGTCCAGTTTCAACTGGTTGCATCTTGAGAGTTTGGTGTAGCCTGATGTGAAAATAAGAGCTTAAAAGTTTTCACAACTTCCAACAAGCATTTCTTTTGTGCTGTGCTAATACTTATCTTCCATGGATACTCAGATTGCCCCTTCTGTTAAGGACAAAAGATTAGAAAATTGATTTACTTGATAAAGAAGTTGAGGTTACATTCACGGGCGTTTTTTGGTAATGAATTCCAACAGTTTAGCTGTCCTGAAGCACCTGGACTTCTAAGGTCAGCCTGACTGCTAAACATCTTTCTTTCTCTATGTATCTAAGATCACTTATCACCTACAAAATCCTGGGTTTTACTGGCCAGTTGTTGGCCAGAAATTTTGTTGATTGCAACTAGATCATTGCGAAGTTGATGCGTTCTAGCAGGTAATAGCACATCCTTAGTTCGGTTATTTCAGCTACCTACTCAGCAGCATTATTAGTGATGGTCAGGCTTCACCAGGCTCTTGTCAGGAATGTGAGCATGCAATTCGTTTCAGTAAAAGCATTTCTCTCACCTTCCATCTATCTCAGACATGTATATTCGAGCAACAAGAATTTCAGAGTGAAGTTATTCATTCCCTTTCTCTTAGCTCCCCTGCTCCCCACTGCTTTTGGTTTTTTAAATGGCTGGGCTGAACAGGCAGGATAAAATCTTGGGAGATGATGCTTCCTTCTTTGCTGGCTTTATTTATTTATTTAACTTTTAAATTTACCTGTTTCTTACTATTATTGTCATTCACTGTTTTATTACTTTTATTTGTTTGGGGAAGGAAACCAGAATAGAAGGGAAATACTCATGGAACACAAGTCAGTGATTAAAGTAACTGGACTGAAATTCTGATCGTACTTGCATACAGTTCTGGCTCTGGGTTTGAAGACTGGTCTTGAATTTCTCCTGTTTTGTTCTCTGGCACATAAGTTTTTTTCTCTTTAATTTTTCTAAAAATCTTAGGTTTGCTCTGTATTATGGGAAAGTGTTACTGTGGCTTGTAGTTGCAGCAATTAAATTTTGTTGACCGTCTGGAGACACCTTCTATTATGTGGCCACCCATCACAAAACAGGATTAGCTTGTCTTATCCTATATTATTGTGATGCAAGAAGGGTTTTGAATAGCAGCAAGTGACCTAGGAGATGAGACTGTTTCATTCGGTTCTTTAATATGGGAGTCTATTAAATAGATCATTACAATTGGAATTCTTGCTAAAAGTTACCCTTCTAATATAAAAACTTAGTTTTATTCTGATTGTAAAATGAAATATGTACTGTACACAAGCAGAATTTATCTTTTCTTTTTTAAAAGGAATGTGGATGGTAATGGGTCTTTTTTAAAAAAAAACTCTGAAATAAAGCATTCCATTAACAGAATGTATATAATCTGCTTAGAATTTCCCATAATCAAAATAAAATGCATTTAGAAGTTTTTTAGATAGCAAAGCATATGTCCAAAGAGAGAAAAATACATTTTCTATTCCTTCATTTATCAAACCTTAAAAACGATGCTAGTTGAAATAACATACCTGAGTTAAAAGTAATTTTTCTCAAATGTGTTGAGTACACGTAAGTGGGGCTCTTGGTTTTTACTTTCATTGTCATGAAAGTAGTTTCTTGTCTCTCAGTCTTAAAATACAAACATTTCTTTTGATTTTTGTGCTGTCTTTAGAAAGATCCAAGATTGCAGTGTTGCTGTCTGGCCACCAGATAGAGACTGAAGCTTGTGCCTTAGGATTTTTTGGGTTTTTTTGGTTTGGTTTTTTTTTTTTTTATTTTCCTTTTCTGTTGAGCATTCTTTGAATCCAAGAGGGAAATCAGTATTACCCCAATGATTAAGAATTAGAGAGTGTTCCTGTATAAAGCAGATAATGAACTCTTTGTTTCATAGTCTTCCATCATCAGGAAGAAGGGAACAAGAGTCTCCAGAAGGATCTTGGAAAAAGAAAAGAATGTTACAAATTTTGCAATATAACAAAAGGAGGAAGAAAAGGTCAATTTTTTCTCCTTTCCCACTTAAAGCTTTCTGAACCCAGGATAGCAAAACAGTACCTGTTAAAAAGTTCATACAGGTTAAAATGTGTCCTCAGAAACGTGTGACTATCTAAATGCACAGATAAAAGCACGATTTTCACGTAAGGTACTGGCTGCAAGCAACACAGGAGTAGCCTGCAGAATTTTAATAACTTATGATTGGGAAACGGCAGCAACAAATTAGATTTTTTTTTTTTTTTTTTAAGGTTGCTTATTCCAGAGTTGAAATTAGAAGATTTCTTTTTTAAGTAACGAAACAAGTTTGACTTACTGAGTAGAAAGTAAACGTGACTACTTGTCATACAAATTCCTTTTCCAGATTAAAGCAATTTTATGTCTGAATAGTTGATCTGAACTGTTTAAGTCAGATTAAGAAATTTAAAGGAAATACTTGCATTTGAAAAGCCCATCTGTAACAGTGACAGTTGGGATTAGGACTAGATGACATTTAGTTGTTTAACAGTGCTGTGGGAGAGAACCTAAAGAGATTATATGTAGGTGTGATCTGTTTAACCGTTCACATTTGTTTGACAGATGAAAGGAAGAAGAAAAAAAAAGTTTTGTAAACATCAAATAGTTTGTTTAGGAAACTTTAGAACAGACTTTCTTGATGTTCACTAAATGGTTGTGCTTGTAATAAAAAGGAATTAAGGAATTAATCTGGTAAACCTGCTTGAGGGAGATTGATGGTAGTGGGCATATCCAAAAGTGAATTGACTGTAACAAACACCTAGGGCATGACTTGGGTTAAAATTCTCTGAGCAATATTTAACTGTATCACATTCCCTAATCAAAAAGACCACAAGTCCACAGCCCTGCAGGCATAGAAAAGTGTTATGCAGGCATAAATGCAGGGATGTAAAAATGTTATGTTATTTGGAGTGGTGTGCATCAAAACTTTGAATTGCCATTTCTCAAGAGCCTTCAGCTCCACTGAGTTTTGTGCCTGTTGGGAGTCCCAGCCTCAAGCAGATGCAGTAAGCTTACTCCCTCTTTTCAGCTCTCTTGCTTGTTCCTGTACTTTCTCTCTTGCTGTTGCTTGCACTTTTTTTTCCCCTATGCAGTCTGTGCATCCACTGGAGGAGAGCACAAGCTTTATCTTTCTAGTATGGTTGCTTGGGTGCCTGAGTTCAGGTCCAATTTCAGAAGCACAAACTCTCTTTATCCCTTCTGTTTCTGAGAACTTTGGTGTGTCACTCAATGTGATTTTTTTTTTTTTTTTTTTTTTTTTTTTTTTTAATTTGGTCGTAGAGCAAAAATCCCGAGCTATTTGCAAAGCCACCGTTGTAAGTATTAAGTAACGCCATGAAAGATAGGATAGCAGTTACGCCTTTTAAGTCCACTTACTGGTTTAGCAGTACAGTTATAAAAATCAGTTTCATTGGTTTCGTTGATGGCTTATACTCTTTCCTTAGCTCTGCAGGAGGCTGCATATCAATTTAGCTGTAATAGAAGGCAGCAGATGACACTAAGCACTTGGAAGTGAAGAGAGTTATGAGTGTGAGCATATTTGATGGCATGAGATAATGGGAAATGCGAGTTGTAAGGCTGAGTGTGGTGATGCCTGCTCATCTAACCCTCTTAATAATGAGTAAGGAAGTAGAGCAAGCTTTAACGTATGAAACCAGCTTTTCTCCAATGGAATTGCTTAAACTTGCGGTGTGGTTTTCTGTCATTAGGAATAGAGGGAATAGAGGAGCAAGGGCTAGGGGACCAGTCTCCCCATCTGACACTCTGGCTTGGGTGAGAGAGAGAAGGTACCAGAGCTTGTCTGGTGGTGCAGTTGTGCTGTTAAGTACGTGTCTGCTGAGCAGGTATTCAGCTTTGTAGAAATGATGCGGTTTGTGACTTAGTCTTTTCTGCCTTCTCTACTGAGGATACTACGCACCTCCAGTGTGCCTCTGGGAACTTTGTCTTTTCAGGAACTTCACCTTCTGAGATTTCAAACTAATCTTAAGGAGGAACAGAAGTTGATTGGTAAATCCAGAATTTTCATGGCATATGTGTGCAAAGTAAAATAGAGGCACACAGATATTTCTATCACACGTAAGTTGTGTCTGTTCAGGAAACCAACTGAAAAAATGGCCAGCTGTTGAAAATGGTTTTGTTCCAAATGTAGTCAATTTTAGGAAACACAAACGAGGAACACAACTACCTTTTCAGGGACATAGTTTTAAAACTTTGAAAGTAGGTATGATGTTCATGTGCCTACTGTAGATTTCTTCCTATTTTCTTTAGGTTTTAGATTTAAATTTAGGCATGGTAGACCCGAGGTTTTTTTAATTTGGATTTTAATACAGTTTAAATGTGGCAAACTGCCACAGTTCTCCAGTAGCTATTACTGTTAACTTTCATTTGTGGTTTTAATGCAACCATACATTAAATATGGTTACAGTTCATGTATCAGTCACAAGATAGAGGAGTAATGTCAGCAAGAATCTCTGTTGTTAAAGGAGCTGTATTTTTAACTGAGGGAAAAACTCTTATTGGCATTAAGCGTATTAGGCGTAGTGGGAGGAGAGGTAGGAATCTTGGAATTTATTTATTTTTTTTAAATTAGGCGTATTGAAAAGTAACTTAACTAAACTGTTATTTTCATTTGATTCCTGTACTTGTGGTTTTTTTAATTTTTTAATGTCAGCTTGAAAAAAATATTGCAATGAAATAACACATTTCTGTAAGGAATGTCATGATTTGGTGTAAAAATTGTATCATTAAGGTCCTAGCTTTTTTTAAGTTATGATATGGTCTTATTACAGAGGCGGATGCCCCAGTCTTTCCGTGATCCAGCCACTGCTCCTTTGAGGAAACTCTCCGTAGATTTGATCAAAACATACAAGCATATTAATGAGGTAATGGCTCCAGCTATCTTTGTAGTGCACATCAACGTGAAATTTTTGTTCACAATACGTTATTAAGTGTGTTTTCTATGAATAATCCTGTGAAGAGATAAGAAACATAGAGTTTTATCTCTGTTTTTCACATCTTATTTGAGATCAGTGATGTCATGGTCCTGATTTTTGTCCAGCACGTAGGAAATTTTTTATCCTGGAATTTATTTTCTGTTGTTTTACAAACAAATGTCGACCTTTTCTGTTGCATGTTAAGAAAACAGGAGTGGCACAAACAGTCTTTTAGCTTATGCTATAAATGTTTATGAATGTGTCTAAGGACTTCTAAGGAAAATAATAAAGTGTTCTCCCTAAATTATTTAATCAAATATTACCAGCAAGTGTAAAATACAAACATTATGTGGTTAATACAGGAAAACATCAGTTAGTTTCTAACTCTGACAGTTGTAGGGAATGCGAAGGGATTTTCTGTACAATTTCCATTCTTGTGAAAGAGCAACTGGTAACTCTTGTTTCCAGTTTACTTACCATTTTCAGTGTTGCTGTGTGTATATAGTGTGCTGTGATTGTATATGTTTTGCATGTATGAATTCTAGGGATTAGTGTGATTAGTACATGTATTTAGGTCTGCTTTCTGAGCTTTTAAATGGTTCATCAAGACTTTGCTTTGGTATAATGTCTTCACATAGAGTGATAGCAGGAGAGGATTGTTTGTTTTTCCAGTAGTAGAAGTTTCATTCTAAAATCACAGGATTAGATATGATGATTTTTAAAGGCTGATTCTATTTTTATTTAATTGATGTTCTAGAAAGTGCTCTTAAGCAATGTACTTTTCATGTTTAGGTTTACTATGCAAAAAAAAAACGGCGGCATCAGCAGGGCCAGGGAGATGATTCCAGTCACAAAAAGGAGAGGAAAGTTTACAATGATGGCTATGATGATGACAACTATGACTATATTGTAAAAAATGGGGAGAAGTGGATGGATCGTTATGAAATTGACTCTTTAATAGGCAAAGGATCCTTTGGACAGGTAATGTATATCAGCTGAGCAACCTGTAATTTATGTGAATATTCCTGTTTCATTTCTTTTTTCTTAATCCTGTTAAACTGAGTGCCTGCTCAAGACACTCATATTTTGTGCTGTTTCTTGCTGCTTCAGATAACATTTGAATATACCTCGATATGTAGATCTGTCTGGTGACTGCATTTTGCAGTGAGCAAATCCTCAGCCTTTTGTTATTACTTCACTTTTTTAGCTGTTTGGCTTGGACTTTTAAATTAAAACACTAGTCTAGTGCTAGGAATTACCTATTACAAATGTTACCTAGTAACATTTGTTTCAGTTGTTCACAGCTGTAGCCAAGGCTTGAGGAAATGGCTGGAACTTTTGTTGTGTGGTTTGTGTTAGTTTTTCTCAGCTTTTGCCAGTTGTTTTACAGTATTCGTTTTGATGACTTGATAATTACATTTAGATATAATGCTTGCCTTAGTGAAGCCTCAGTGAAGCTCAGTGGAGCCTCAGTTCTGTTTGAGACATCACTGCAATAAATGTCACATGAAATGTGGCCTTAGTGTAGAATCAGCTAAAAGAAGGAATTTAAGAAAAGAAATTTAACTGCAATGAACAAAAGTTTTAAAAAGTTTTTCTCTGAATTCAGAAAGTGAAGAAGGTTTAGAAAGTGAGTTTTGCTGTATTTTGAAAACTCAAGATTTTACTGACGTATTTGACTTTTTTCAGGTTGTGAAGGCTTATGATCGAGTGGAACAGGAGTGGGTGGCTATCAAAATAATAAAAAACAAGAAGGCTTTCTTAAATCAAGCCCAGATTGAAGTGCGACTGCTTGAGCTTATGAACAAACATGACACTGAGATGAAGTACTACATAGGTATTTGAATAGTTATTCTTTGTTTTTATTTAATCAAATGATGAATATTTTAGATCTTGCTGTGTAACGTAGGATGCTTCTGGTGCTAAAGAAATGAAAAGAATGAAAAGAATACAACTTTTAAAATTATTAATATTACTTAGTGCAAATTTTCCAGTTTGCTTTGCTGCAGGACAAGATGCAGAAGAAGAACATATAAAATTATTTGGGATAACAGACTTGTGATTTCATAGCATTGAGATCTTTTGTAGAATTTTCTTTTTCCAGTTAATGATATGGACACCTGAAGAAGTTGCCATGGACCGGCTATTCCATAGAAGATGTGATCTGTGGTAGTTGGCTTTCTTTCACTACTACAACTGTATCTTAAATTATCCTACAACTGTCACAGATAAGAGCATGCATATTTAGTGTAAACCAGCATCACAGAGTAGTTTTATGGCTAGCTTAATCATTATTTTTCAATCGTGTGTTTAAAAAGCTCAAAATTTTATATAACAAAACTGAGATAAGAATGTGTAGATGTTAAGACTTGCCCATTTATAGCTCAGAAAATATTTTAAAACTTATAATTTTGACTGCCCTGTAGATTGTAATGCTGTTCCCTTGACTTATAAAGTTCAAGTCGCATTATTATAATAATAATAGTGATGACATTAAGTCAGCTCGTGTTAAAAGTTTATAACATCCTGACTATCGTCTGGAATGGGGAATTGGGCTAAAAGATAATGGAAGGAAAGCAACAGCATTCAAAGAGATGGAGAATTATGACAAAGAGTGATTAACAAAAATGAAACTGATTTTAAGCATCTGTTAGTTTGTAGAGGCTGAAAAACTAAGAGCTGTGCTTTTCTGATCTGCATGTATATATTGGATTGCGGATTTTTCTTTTCTTTCCATTTGAAATAATGTTACATACACTGTTATTAAATTATCTCAGTATTCAGTTACATTTTAACTTGTTTTTCAGAATATTATCTGTAGAGTACATTTTTTGTATTCGGTGTAGAAGTTTTTCAGGTATTTTTAACTTTATTAGTAACATGTTTACATAAAAACCAAGCTTGGCAGCACACTACGACAAAAAGATGTTTCAGGAATGTTAAAGACGTGACCAGTTACAGATTAGTACGCAGCCAATAAAGACCCTATAAACATAATCAAGTAAGCTCTCAGAATTCTAAAGTTTTAGAGAGTCTACCTGATTTGTAACATCAGGTAAAATGAAACGGACCAAAGCATCATATAATCTTCCTCTGTGAGTTAAGGCAGGATGGCTTTATACAGAGAGCAGTGCTGAATGGGAAAAAAAAGGGAAAAAAAATCAGATAATTTTGAACAGTGGAGAAATAATATATACTGCCTTTACTTAGGCAGGTGATTTTAGGCTTGTTTCAGGCTGATTTTGAAATCTGTTGGGGTGTATTTGAATAGTTCCTCTTTTGCTTAATACAGTATTGAATGAACATGATAGCGTCAGTAAAGATTAAAAATCCTAAATAGATAATGTTTGGAATGAATACTTTGTATTGCATGCTGTGCAAAAACTGAGCATGGAAAACTGGGATGTCTACACATTTCACTGGAATATATTTATAAGTTTAGTAACAGTTGCTGATGAACAAGACTTAAATCAAAGCATTCAGCATACCAGTATAAAAAGTAAGTTGTCCGTAGAACATGCGGACAGTTCCCCCTTGCATAGGCTTTTAGATAGGTAACGCTGAGAATAGCTGAATAAGGCAGTGCAAGTATGACAGTATGTACTGTGTGATGTAAAAGGTGGAGTTCAGGGAGAACATGGTTAAATACACTGTAATCTGGATTTTAAGGACATGAAGTTTGAGCTGTGTAGCACTTGGTACTAGCTGGCCAGTAACATGCTGGTAGTTACAAATCGGTGGTGATTCTTGACAACTTGGCAGGCCCAGCAAGCTTAGCTGGTGTGGAGAGGAATTAGAATGAAGTGTAGGAAAACCACAAGGACATGAAAAACTGCTGGTACTTCGATGGTGGGAGGATAGTGGAAATATGGCAAAGCTGAGAAAATATGAAAGATCTAGACAACAATGTATTGCAGAAACTGGCATCAGGGTGGAAGCAAATGGTATTGTTACAGGTAAGTTGTAAGGGACATGCGAAGGTCTGGCTTATGATAATGGAGAAGAAAAAAGTCCATAGGACAGCAAATCATGACCTTAATTGAAAGTCTGAATTCTCATTGTGCTAATACTGGTTCAACACTATGACTAGAAGGAGAATGTGTTGCTTTTTATCTGAGGGCTGAAGTATTTTCCCTATTTCAATTTTCTTCTACTTGTGACGACCCAACCTGAATGATTTACAGACTGGTAAACCCTGCTTGCCTCTAAAGAGATTAATGTGATGAATTTTTCATCTATTTCATGAAAAAAATTGATTGGACTTGAATTGGTTTTGTTGTTTTCATAAATAGAGATCATGCCTGATGGAAATTAATATAATGCTATTGGCATATTGATTGAGTTTATTAATTGGTCAGTTGAAGTCACGGCTTATAAATTGCAGTAATGTCTTAGTTTATTTCAAATTAATCTGACAGTCAAATGTTTTTTCTGTAAATGTAAGGGAAATTCCTAGCAAGTAATTCAGCCTGAAGAGAGGCATTTGCTTTGCTGTTGAGAATGCTGCTTTATGTGCACTTTTTTCCAATCTGCTTGGACGCAAATACAATTTTAGCTGTAGGAGGGTGGAGAAACGAACTCTCCCCTGAAGAAGATCAAAAGTGTTGTGACAAAGGTTACACACAATTTGTGCTTCTTGTCTTTTTGCCTGATGTTTGTTTTTACCTGCAACTGTGTTTGCTAAGAGGGGAGGGATAGCTTATTTTGAAAAAATATCCCTTTTATCTTTGAAATTTTTTTTTTATGGTTAATATAGCTTTGCTGAGGTACACCTGAGGACACTTCAGATGTGTAAAACGTCCTCCCATACCTTAACCATGGCACCAATATTCTGGAAATAACTGTAGATCTAGGGGAAAAAAAAGGGTAACACTGTATTATACTAGGCACAGGTCAGCTTCCTACATATTGATTTAAATATTTAAGCATTGTGTTGTAACTAGTATTTAATACTTAGCACACTGGTTATGAGTTAATTATTTTCTTCCCCTTTTTAAAGTGCATTTGAAGCGCCACTTCATGTTCCGAAACCATCTCTGCTTAGTCTTTGAAATGCTGTCCTACAATCTGTATGATCTGTTGCGGAACACCAACTTCAGAGGTGTCTCACTGAACCTGACACGAAAATTTGCGCAACAAATGTGCACTGCTCTGCTTTTTCTGGCGACTCCTGAACTTAGTATCATTCACTGTGACCTAAAACCAGAGAATATCCTGCTCTGTAACCCCAAACGAAGCGCTATCAAGATTGTTGATTTTGGCAGTTCATGTCAACTCGGACAGAGGGTGGGTATTCATAAAAATTCTGTTTGTGATACTGTTGGATATGTATGAAAAATGTGATATTTTTAAGTCATAGTACCTCGATAGCTAATTTAAACTTTATTGCTAAGGATTTACATGAAATAATAACTAATTTTTACATAGAGTTTTAGAGATCAACAGTCAGTAGCAGCTTTAAATATGAATTATAGTGCCATAGTAGATAAACTTTCACCGTAGCGATAAACTTTCCATCTTTCTTTTCTCCTTGGTTACGTTTCTATGCTGTGTTAATGCAGCATGCATCGGCACTTGAAGTCTGCAGCACTTTGAAATAAAATACTCTTAGTGTTTTCTTATTCCATATGTATTACTGCTTCCACTTTAACATGTCCTCTATTTAATGTGCCTCAGAGATATTTGAGGGTTGTGCAGTAGCTGGCTTTTAAAGATGCTAGTTGTAACTAATCCATTTTCACAAATGCATTAGCAACTGTTTAACTTTAGTGGTGGTATTACTATGGGTAAAGATGCATATGTGCAAAGTATTCTCAGGACAAAGGGCCAAACTGCTTTCTGGAGGCGGTTCTTCAGCTTAGGAAATATTTATACTATTAAATAGTTGTCAGAAAATTAGTAATTTTGTCCTCTTATTCAGGTGCTTTGAAGACGAGTGCATTTTAGAATCCATTGTGTGTAGTCTGTCCAGCATAGCCTATTAGCTGTGTATTTGCTTTAAGAAATGTTAAGATATATACAATAACTATTAAGATATTAAGATCAAAAATAATTTTGCTTGGATGCCAAAGCCTGTTGTCTTTAGGAAGAGTTTTAAATCATATTCCTCAAGTGTTTGATTTGTACGGACAATTCTCACTGAAAAGTTTAGCAGGATGACCTGTTAGCTTGCACCTTATAGTCCTAGTACAAATAGACTCTTTCCTGGTTGTAATAATTATATTTGGCTGAGCAAGAGACCACTTCTTTTAAGGGTGCCTTAACTTAAGTTTTTTGCACTGCAAAAAAATTGTTAGCCAGAGAGCTAAGGAGGACTTCTGTAGACAGAAGTTAGACTTTATTTTCTGTGAAGAAAGGATTTTGAGCCTTCCCAGGTCTGTTATGTGCCTTTGGCAGTTTTACCTGTAAATTTGTGAATGATACCATTTTCCTTTGAGAAAGTGGGGTGTTAAAAAACCAATCTGACCAAGCAAAACCCCTCCCCAAAATATTCAACATTTGCAAAAGACATGAAGTTTCAGAAGTTTGACTAGTAATACTGCAGATGGCATCATTATATGAGAAGGATTAAGAAACTTCCTGGACAAACAGAATTCCCCCAGTCCTCTCTGGAGGAGTTGGGACTGGCTGGTAGCACCCCATCGCTTTTTCCCCTAAGTTTGGGAAGAGCAGGTCAGAATGTTGAATATTGTATTGAAAGCAGTGGTGAGACAAATATTTAGATTAATAAAAGGACTTTTTGCTATAAACTAGGAGACTTTTCAGCCTGGAGTGAAGGAAGATACCAGGAAGTGGAATGAGATTTAGGTTGTTTAGGTCAATAATAAGGTAATTTCAAGATGTTAAGCACAGATACAAAAATCTAGTGTAACTACTCGTGAAAGCTATCTTAAAAAGCAGTAAGGAAATGTCAGTACCTTCGTGGAAAGGGTTTTGGAGTTGGTTCTTGTTTTGTTTTGAATACGCTTAGATTTAAGCCAGTCCTCAAGTTTAGAATCAAGCTAGAATTATCTGTCTTGTAAAATGAGCAGAATAGTTGAGGATGGAAGGAGGTTGCTTTTTCCCATGTGGTGTTTTCTGGTTCCTTGAATAACCTCTTAATTTCATTGCACTTCACCGTAATTGTGGGATTTGATGTTTTTCTGTTGATTTTGTCTGTTAGGTGATTCTGATGTGGCTCATGGAATAGTTTTTGTTAGGGTGATACCAGACTAAGTTTTGTTGTATGATTACTCATAATTGCATGTGACTACACTTATCAACCCTAAAGTGCAAAATACTGACATCATGCGTGAATCTGCGCTTCCTCCTCCCCACCCCTCCCGCCGAGAGTGTGAATGCTAGTGTTTTCTTAAGAATTAACATTCATGTATATTTATTAATGTAATGTGTAGATACTCTTCAGTATCACTGATACCTTGACTCGCCCTACAGCAAAAATGTATTTCATGGTAGTTCTGTTTTGTAATACAGAATCATAATAGTGCTCTTTGGATGCTTTTATTTCAGATATACCAATATATCCAGAGTCGTTTTTATCGATCACCAGAGGTGCTACTGGGAATGCCTTATGATCTTGCAATTGATATGTGGTCCCTTGGGTGTATTTTAGTTGAGATGCACACTGGAGAGCCCCTTTTTAGCGGGGCAAATGAGGTATGCAGCTGTATTGTGGTACAAGTAATTTGACTATTTTATTTTCCTTGTTCATTCTCATCGTGACTTTCACCTGTTCAGTTGTAATGCATAAGTTAGAGAAGACTAGTAATTCTAAAATAAATAAATGTCAATGACAGCAGTGTCTTTTGTCAGAACTCTAAATTGCCTGTTAATAATTCTGTTTCCTCCCTCCTTATTCACTAATTTGTTCTGTATATATTGGATTTTTCTTAAAAGCACAGTTAATTTAGAACTTGTCTGAGCAGTTAACATTTGCTTCCTATGTGACTGTTGTACTGCTCAGCTGTCTGTCACATGTTCTTCACAAATACTCTTTGTTTGGAACAGGTGGATCAAATGAATAAAATAGTGGAAGTTTTGGGGATACCACCTACCCATATCCTTGACCAAGCACCAAAAGCAAGAAAGTTCTTTGAGAAGTTGCCAGATGGCACTTGGAACTTGAAGAAGACCAAAGATGGAAAAAGGGTGGGTTACAACTAGGATGATAATATGTACTATATCATTGGGGGCGAGTGTGTGTGTCATGGTGAGATGTTTTGTTTTACATCTTGCCTTACTGAAAATGTAGCTTTATGGTTGTTCACTCTTGTTCCATGTTGCAATGATTAAATAACGCTTCCCGTAGCATTGAATAGTTCTTACTTTCATTTGACTTACTTCCTTTCATGGCATGTTTAAACTGCCCATCTGAGGCTTAATATATAACTTAATTTCAAGCAATTTCTGACTTCCCAACAGGAATACAAACCACCAGGAACTCGTAAACTTCACAATATACTAGGAGTTGAAACAGGAGGACCAGGTGGACGTCGTGCTGGGGAATCGGGTCATACTGTAGCTGACTACTTGAAGTTCAAAGACCTCATCTTAAGGATGCTTGATTATGACCCTAAGACACGAATTCAACCTTATTATGCCCTGCAGCATAGTTTCTTTAAGAAAACAGCAGACGAAGGTACAAACACAAGTAACAGTGTGTCTACGAGTCCTGCCATGGAGCAGTCACAGTCTTCAGGAACCACCTCTAGTACATCTTCAAGCTCAGGTAAAATTTTCTCATTAACAGATAATAAAATTGTATTTTTTCCTAATCCTAACAAAGGTGTGTTTCCCAGCTAAATGTTCTCTTTGTTTTGGTTGTTTGGTGGTTTTGTGTTTAAAAAACAAGTATGTGAGACGTGCTTATCAAAACAATTATTTTAATCAGCTGGAACAGGTAACTGCTTCAACAAAAAATAAGAAGTGAATGAGCAAAAATGAGAGTGATTACCATATGTCTTGTATTTTTACCTTGAAGCAGTTGAAATATCTTCATGCCGTCATTGTTTTACAGCTTACTTTAAATTTTCTGCCTCTTTCATCATTGTGCATATTGTTATTTTATAGGTGGATCTTCTGGAACAAGCAACAGCGGAAGGGCACGGTCAGACCCCACACACCAGCATCGACACAGTGGTGGACACTTCACTGCTGCTGTTCAAGCTATGGACTGTGAAACACACAGCCCACAGGTGTGCTTGAGTAGAACTTTTGGCTGATTTATATGAATTTTCTGAGAATATTAAATCCCTGAAACTACTTAGCACTTTAGTTACAATATTGAAGTGCTTTAGACGTGGAACTAACCATCAGATTTGCTTTTTTTTTTTTTTTTATTTTATTTTTTTTTTGTTTATTAACATAGGTCGGCACACATTTTCCTCATGCAGTACAATCTAGGATGGATGACTTGGCACGCAGGGTGTGTTTTGGATTTTTTTTTTTTTTAATTTAATTTTTTTTTGCTTATTAACATAGGTTCGACAACAGTTCCCTCCTCCAATTGGTTGGACAGCCACTGAAGCTCCTACACAGGTCACTGTTGAAAACCATCCAGTTCAAGAAACCACCTTCCATGTAACCCCTCAACAACAGAATGCATTACATCATCATCATGGAAATAGCTCTCACCACCACCACCACCACCATCACCACCACCACCATCATGGACAGCAAGCCTTGGGTAGCCGGACCAGGCCAAGAGTCTACAATTCTCCAACAAACAGCTCCTCCACCCAGGATTCTATGGAGGTGGGCCACAGTCACCACTCCATGACATCCCTGTCTTCCTCAACTACTTCTTCCTCTACATCATCTTCCTCTACTGGTAACCAAGGCAATCAGGCCTATCAGAACCGCCCAGTGGCTGCTAATACCTTGGACTTTGGACAAAATGGAGCTATGGACATGAATTTAACAGTCTACTCTAACCCGCGCCAAGAAACTGGCATAGCTGGACATCCAACGTACCAGTTTTCTGCTAATACAGGTCCTGCTCATTACATGACTGAAGGACACCTTGCAATGAGGCAAGGAATTGATAGAGAAGAGTCTCCCATGACAGGAGTTTGTGTTCAGCAAAGTCCTGTGGCTAGCTCGTGACTAAACTGAAACTAAGTTTGTTTCTTGTGTGTTTTTATAGAAGTGGTGTTTTTCCAAAAACAAAGTGCAAAGCTGCTTGAATCAGAAGGAGATAAACTCACTGAAC
>NW_010431332.1:84044-87443 GCF_000710305.1 Buceros rhinoceros silvestris
GAACCGCGACAGGAGGGCAAAGCTGACTATTTTTTTAAACTTGAAAAGATTGCAAAGGGACAATGAAGTTTTTTTTTTTTGTTGGTTTTTTGGGTTTTGGGGGTTTTTTGGTTTTTGGTTTTTTTTTTTTTAAGAGCCATGTCTGGACACATCCTTAACAGATAGCTTAGTGGTGTTCACCTTTTGCTTCCCCCATTTTAACTTGCCACAACCTAGCCATAGTTTGGTTTTTTGGGGAGGGGTTGGGGTTTTTTTTTGGTCTCATTCAACAGGGGGTATTGTTCAAATGTTAGTTGTAGTTGCAAACTAGTATCTTTTTAAAGGCATTGCACATGATTTATGAAAAGGCCCTTTGAATTTTTTGGGTGGGAGGGGAGTGAGTAATATATATATATATTTTTTAGTTCCCCAAACAAACATGGGCACAGAAATGCAGTACTGTAAGAAAGAGGGACCTTCAGATTACACAAATATATATTCTTCAGCTGTAAAAAGGGACGGTTGTAATGGAGTTTGTAAGGCACATTAAGCATGCTAAGTGGCGGTGATCAGAACTCTCCTTTTCTGAATCTACTGAGGATCAAAGCAGCAATTGTAACGGGATTCTGTGGGTCTCATATTTTGGAGACCACAGACAGTTAGTGTTGAAATATGACTGGTTTCATAACTGAGGTGCACTGAGAAGCAATCAACGGGTCGGTCCTGGCCAGTCCTGGGGAGGTCTAAGTGGTGGTCTTTGGGATAACCTTTGGCCTTATGGATTTGGACTCTTAAATTAGAAGAGCCTACCATTTCAGATGCAATCACTTTTGGACATGCTTTTGCAGACAGTCCTTAATGCTGAAAACACAGAGAATGGGTAATTCAAGAGGCCTTTCTTTTAAAATAGACTTTTGTGACCCACTTATTGTAAGGTATTGCAAGGTCACTTTGCGTGTGTCATAAAGTTGACTTCCTTATTGGTTGAAGGTCACAGGAGTAGTGGTTTGCGTTTGATGGAAATAGCTACAACTGTGTCCCTTCCTGCTTTTTACTTTTTTCTTTTGCTTTTTCTCGGCACGTGGTTTCTCCACCATTACTTCTGCACAAAGACGTCTTCTGTTCATCCTGAACATTTTTAAAAATGCAGAATTTTATGTGACTGCTTTTTTGCCTCACAATTATGCTGTGAATTTTACAAAAATTTATTTTCTTTTTTGATAATTTATTGTACCAAAGCTGTTTTTATAGCACATAGATGTCTGTAACCAATAATGTAGCAGTTCTGCACTTTGACACAAGGTGTAACTAGACCATTTTTAAATGTCAGTTGAAAATTATGGCTGTACTATTGCTTAAACAAAACTGGAACTGTTGTTGAATTCATAGCCAATACATTTACAGCAATCTGTGTACTGAACATAATAGATTGACATCTACTTCGAGACTATAACATCTGTTACATTATAAATGTGTTCAGGCTTCTGAAGGTAAAAGGGACACTAGATCCAGAAGCTATGAAAACAGCAGTTGATTCTTGTATTCCTTATTAACATAATTGTAAACTTGAAGGCAAGACCTTGATTGCATGAGCAGGTCCAAAATAATAGTCTGAGTAAAGCAAAACACTCACATGAGACCTGAGGTTAGCAGGCTGTATTTAACAGGTGCCTAATTTTTGGGTAATGCTGCCTTAATATAACACAGTCAGCTTGGCAGTTGCAAAATTTATGGGCCCATTCAGAGATTTATTTGTAAGGAAAATAAAAGCTCCGGAAAAACATTGGAAAGAATAAGGGTAATTCGTTGACTGCCCATCCCAGATTAACGTTGTTTGCCCATTATATATTACAGAAGCAGTGATCTACCTCTGCCAGTAAGCCCCTTTAAAAGTTAATTTTGCAGAAAATTCAGAGTTCATACTGGCCAATTCCATGCGGCTAAGTAATTTTTTCAGACTAAACGGTAGAATTTTTTATACTTACAGTGGCAACGCAGCAGCTGACTACCATGAAATGGAAATGAATACTTGGGATTACCATTTTTCCGTAAATCATGATTTTTTTTTTTTTTTTTTTTTTAAATCAAGTGATTCATACTTCTTTTGTATTGACACGTCAATCCTGTGGATGAAAATGTGGGGGGGGGGTGTTTCTCTTTTCTTTTTATTTTTAAACTCAGTAATTTAGAGAAGTTTACAGGATTTGGAAGGCTGTCACCTTATAAACAGGATGCTGAGTTTAGCAATATGAAAAGGAATCCAGTACTTACTGCTGTCTAGGAATATAAGGGTAATATGACATCTGGGTAATTCTTGTGTGCGCGGGCTGCCACACCTTAGCAAGCGCCAAAAAATAAAGCAGTTAAAAAAGAAGTATCTACATAAAGAAGAAATCATAAAATCCAGTGCTTCTGCATACTGTGTTATGTTACAGTCCAGTTTTGTGTGCTTTACTACACAGTTTGGTTACAGGACTTCTGTGCATTGTAAACATAAACAGCATGGAAAAGGTTAAATACCTGTGTTCAGATTGTAAGATCTAGTCCGGACTTGCTGTGTATATTGTAACGTTAAATGAAAAGACAAGCCCTTTGTATTATAGTCATGCAGTCTTATGTATGATAAACAGTTGAATAATTTGTCCTCAGACTCTTTACTGTGCTTTTTAAAAAAAAGAGTAATTTAAGAAAAAATGTAAACATAGTAAATCTTCCTATGCAATTAACCTACTCCAAGCCATGGTATGGTAGGTATAATTATACTATAATATGTAAATATCAGATACATTGAAACAGACTTAAAAATATGAAAGTAAAAGTTGGAGGCATAACAGATAATTTTGAGTTTTTAATTGAAACAGTAAGGTATACAAATCATTGATGTATGAACACAGCTCTGCTTGATTCCGACGGACTGTACTTGTAGTTTGAGTTCTTTATATTATCATCTGTTAGTTCGAATGTTCTTATATGCACTGCAGCTCTCTGCCTATTACGGACTAGCTGATATTAAGGCCAGAAGTGACCATGGTGATGAAATAATCTGACTGGCATGCCATTATCCTTAGAATTCAGTCTAGTTATTTCTGCATCACCAAGTCCATATCTTTTGGGTGCAAGTAGAACATACTTTTGAAAGAGATAGGTGGTTTTCATATAGATTCTTCAAGTGCGAGGATTTTCCCGTGTGTCTCGAGTGATTCAGCTAGTTTGTTTTCCATACTCTTTAGTCCTCCTTCTGTTTTAGGGCTGTTTAGTTGTAGCTGCTGGCCATCAGATAGCTAGCTGCCTATTAGAATAACAAATAACTATTCTAGTTTTAAACTATTTCACTTTATTGACATAAAAATATGTTACCTTTAATAACCTATATAGATGAAGTTCCTTAAATCTCTAACTGTAAAGCTTTTACGGCTCTTC
>NW_010431332.1:87553-92203 GCF_000710305.1 Buceros rhinoceros silvestris
TCCGAAACTTTAGATGTTTTAAAATCCATTCGAAAGCGTGGATGTAAGAACTGCATACAGCATCTGGTAGTGATCTCAGTATTGCTGTGTGCGTGTAATACGTGCAGGTACATTCTTGAACCTTTCAGTTTATATCTTTGCTTGTTTGTTTATACCTCCAAGGATTGCGTTTTTAAATCTTCCAGTCTCAGTTATTTTCATTAAAAGATTGTAAATATAGATGATGATCCATGATGATTCCTAAGTCCTTTTCAGAACTGCTGCTCTTCCAGGATGTAGTCTTCCATCCTGTAAGTATAACGATGTCTGAATGGGACTGGTTTACAGAAGAGTTGGATTCACCTATAGATGTGACTTGTCTTCATTTTTTATCACTCTACCATCGTTACTTTCAGTAAACCGTCAGTGTGCTTATTATTTACTCTAGATAACTAAGGAATCTTAAAGACCTTTGAAGATAACTCCTGTTGAAACTCACCAGGAACATCCATTTTAATGAGGAAGTAATCTAAAACTCCAACCTTCTGACACTGCGTGGTGAATATGTTGTGCTGATTTACAGAACAAATATGTTTCAATAAGGTCATTGTATAGAACTTCTGAATACTATGGAAGTGTCTTTCTAGTCAAAATTTAACAAGGAACTGGCTGCAAAGTAGAGTGATTGCTGAGTGTTGATCTCATGAGGGTAGTTTGTATATAGCATGACTTTGGCAAGTGATTTATTTTATTTAGAAGGAGAGATATTAGAATTGCACAATATCTTATATCTGTCAATCCAAGAAAGGCACCTTGACAAATTGTAGTTTTTTGTTACATATCCCTGGTTTTGGGGGGTTCCACAGAATCAACCTCATGTTGAAGAGTTTGCGGTTGGTATTTATTTCTCCAACTCATAATGATAGTTGAACTCTATTTTCCTTATTGATTAAGATGCCTTGTTTTTATTTCAACAGTTCTCCATACTAGCCCTATCAAATATATTTAATCTGCCTAGACCTGAGAGGATTTGTAGTTTCTGTTGTTTATTATGTTTTGTGGTAGATGTTACACAGAATCACAGAGTTCCATCACAAGACAGTCACTGTGATTATCCTTGAGGACCTAAATGATATGAGAATGCAATGCCTATGTCATAAGCCAGACATAGGCGGTAGCTAAACTTTTAAACTTCAGGCTCCTCTGCTGAACAGTGGAAAGAAAATTTAATTCATTTCAAGAATTCTGGAGGGAGAGTGAGGATAGAAGATTTAGAAGAGGGTGAGGGCTGGAATTGGAAGGATGTTCTCCATGGGAGGGAATCTAACCGATGTGAACTGGGAGGGGAGAGAGGTACCCTTACTGGAGTGGAATTGTGCAGACCTTAACTGAAAGTGAGACCAAGAAGGTTTTTTTATGTGGTCCCGGTTCTAGGAAAACATGTGAAGGAGCCTAAATGAAAAACTACATGGCTGTGTTGAATGAGGATTAACAGTTCTACTTTGCGTGGAACAGAATGTTTTTCGTAGAAGGTTGGATTCGAGTAGTTAACATGAGAGATGTCTAGAACTAGCCATGCGTTTTGCCTCAAGGTAGATTTGAATCCAGACTGTTCATCAAGTGGCAAGACTTGAAACTCATCTGGAAGTTTGCAAGAAAGCAGAAATGGAAGTTGGTATACGTTTATTGCAGGTTAGAAAAGTTAAGTTGAAGAAGGGGGATTTGAATTCCGACGGCAGACCAAACGAGCACATGGTGGAGAGATCAGACTGGCAAAAGCAGCAGTAAATGGATAGAGTGGATTGTCAGTATGTGGGCAACTGAAGAGATTTCAATTCATTTACTAACTAGGGCTGATATGTATAGGTTAAAATGGGCTGAAAGAAGAGCGCCGTAAGACCTTAAAAGAGGCAAACCACAGTAGATCTTATAAATGGAGTTCTAGAACTGTGGGAATAAGAAAACCCCAAAACTCCAGGCAGCGTATGTTATTGAATAAGTGATTAGCTGTTAAAACTTGGATGTGTCTTTAATGGGTTGAGAATGGAAGTGAGACTGACCAAAGGCATCCTTGAAAAAATTTTTTTGTCATGGAGCAGAAAAAGGTACAGGATCTTGAAAGATGTTTTGTTGTAGATCCATCTTAGGTCCTCATTCTTAAGGCAGGACCTCTTCTGTTTCACAGCAAACAATTTTTCCTCAGTGAGTAACAGTGAAAAGTATCCCAGCTAAATAACGATAAACAGTGTCACAGTGAAAAGCTGCTAAACCTCAAATAGAAAACTGGCACGTAAGGAAAACAGCCCCAGTACTTTTGGTCTGAATAACAAAAAGCATCAACGATGTATTAAAAAAATTAAGGCCGGTAATATTTTTACTGGTAAGACAGAACTGCCATTATTGTAAACATGTCATAAATCCTTTCAGGAGGAGTGTATGGACCAGATTTGGCTTTCTAAACCAAATTCTGAGGATCCTTTAAAAGCAGATGCATCCTGGGCTGGAGCAAGTTGATCTGAATTTCGGTAGAGCCAGTACTGAGAAACCTGCACGTGTCGTGCTCTTTGGACAAAATGTGATGTGGCTTGAGGTGAACAAGGCAATGCAATTAAACTTCATGTGTAGACACTGGAATTTTCTTCTATTTCTCTTTCCTGCACGTCATCGCAAGAGGCAGTTCTCGTCTCTGGTAAGTCCTGCAGTCCAACTCTTGGTCCTCAAGTACTCTGCTGGAACAGCGTCGACAGGAATTTCTGCTTCTCACTGGTGCAAACTCCAGCATCCTGGAATACGATTGGCATGATGTCTTGGCATATGTTTTGGTTATAGGGGCGTTATATTTTCTAGAACGCTGTGTCTTACATGCCAAATTTAGTTGAAAGTTGTTCAGCTGACAAAGTACAAAGATGTTTGGATGTTTTGCTTCCATCACTGTTTTGCATTCAAATGGACAAATCTCATGCAGTTGTTGTGTACCATAAGCCAGCGTTGCAGCACCTCCTGGAAACATGTTGGTCTCCAATGCAAATACTTCTATAATATGTAGGTCGCTCTGAAAGTAATGCCTCCTATTTATGTTATATTTGTCATATATGAAATATGTTATATTTCCGTGGAAACTACAACGCACACAAAGAGCACCGTAACACTATTCGATAGAGCAAATTCTCAGCTGCAAAACACTCTTTTTCAACGTAGTCACCACCACTGGCTGTGCAATGTCACCAGTGGTGAACATGAGTCTGTGTGCCATGCTCGGGTAAAAATCTGCACCAGGGGAGGTGACCCACCGTCACTGTTGGTACTGCCGAAACGCGCACCCACCCGATCACTGTGCTGACACCCACAGTTTGGCCTCCGTAAACGTTCAGCAGAGTTGATGAACGTGGATGGGTGCAATTTTTCCCGCATGGAGGAATTCAGTGACACCCCTTTGCTCCATACGCTCTGCCGTGTCAGACGCCATGGTGTCAGACCGCCCCTCTGCTGCCAGCGGTCACACGGCAACAAAATGTAACGGAACACTGGTGGGCAGGTTCAACCCCTACTGTCAACGTAACAGGAGGCATTACTTTTGGAGCGGCCTGTGTATGTGCAATGTTTTCTTGAATACATTGGTCATTTGGGTTCTTTGTGGTTGCAGCCTCCTGGCAGAGTCTGTCATGAAAACTTTCTGGGAAGACATTGTTTTGCCAGTGGAGCAACAGATGAGCTGTTCTGTTCCTTCTAGAAAAAGCCATTTGGGTCTAAAGGATTGCTTAGTTTTTTAAAACTCATGTACGCATTGCTGTTTGCAATTTGTACGCATACCAACATTCAGAGCATTTGTTTGTTAAAGGGTGTTGGAAGTTGCTGTGTTTGACGGTAGGACGTGCTTGTTGTCGTAACATGTTTGCACTGCATTTTCCCGTTAGTTTTTTTCTGCGTAGTGTCAGCCAGTTCTTGCTGCTGAAGGCAATGGTATGGCAGTAGTTTAGAGAGATGGCTTGGCAGCTTTCTTCTGGGTTTTTTGTAAAGAACTCTGGCTTCCCTTCTGCTGTGCTAGCTGTCTGCAGTGTGTGTATAAAGAAATGTGACTTTTCAAGGCAGTCCACAGATTGGTTCCCAAAAAAACCCCCCAAAACTACAAGATGAGGAAGGGGTTAAAAATGTTACTTCTCAAATCCATTTTTATGCGGTCATCGGAGATACAAGTCTTGCTGAGCACTAGCTTATGAATCTCTTTGCAAAATCCCATAGATTTTAAAAATTTCTTGAAATTTGAGGTCTTACCGCTGTTCCATATGGTCCTGAGTAATAAAAAGAACATTAGTCTAGATAAGACAATAGAAGTTAATAACCAAATCCACCTCCTTCAGGTCTCCCTATGAGAAGTGGGAGGAAAGGAGATTAAAATGACAGATGTTGACCGTCGAAAGACAGTTAATGGGTTAGTGATTGGAAAATGATATATGAAAAAATAGAAACTGAGTTAGTTTGTTCCAAAGAAACTAATTGCAGATACCAAGCAGAAAACCCCTCCACCCAGACTGCCTTCTTCAGGATCTCTCTTCCCCCTCACTGGTAGAAGATGTTTTCTCTGCACCACTCCCTCCAAAGCCTCTCTTTTCTTTCACATATATTTTTCTGCCAATCTTGTAGCTCAGTCAGGACTCCATCCATGACTCTTTC
>NW_010431332.1:92324-94175 GCF_000710305.1 Buceros rhinoceros silvestris
CATCAAATGTCAGCAGTTGGTAGATCGAGTTAATCCTATTGAGACTGCAGGTATGGTGATGGAGTTGTGTTTATCTCGAGCAGGAGGAAAGGCTGGTTCTGAATGGAGCGCGTTCTGAGCTATCCTGCATTTCCAGTGCAACAAACCTCACAATTTGCGCTCAAAGGAAACTCCATTCGGAGACCTTGCAGTCACAAGAGTAAGCTGAGGAAACCGAGTTTCAAAGCTGCAGTCTCACTTGTCTTCTTTCCTGGTGGAGGGCTAGCGCACATCAGTACCGCTGGGATTCCTCCTCTGCTGCAGCGTGCCACAGCAGCTGTGCGTTTGTTGGTCTCCTGCCTGCATAAAATGTTATACCTCGTGTATGAGGGGATTTTATCACTTCTTTTGTACACTAGGTAAGTCAATATTTCTTCCAAGAAAAATGCTGTATGTAAGTTTATTCTAAGCTAACCCACCTCATTGTTATACTCTTCTCAGTGTATGCTCTCTCTCGTCAGTCTGGCAGCTGCAGTACACAGAGCTCGTGCTATTCTATGCACAGGAGCATTTGCAGTGTAAACAAATCATGCTACAAGTAGAAACATTGCAGTGGCAGTGCCTTGAAATTAGGTGTGGTTTTGATATAGGTCAGTTTGATGTCATGATACAGTATGAAGGTTTGTGTCCTGACACTGGGGAGGCAAATCCAGGAATCTCAGAAGCCAGAGCTTTGAAAATCAGAATTCTTCCATGGGGGCAATGAGAGCTTTTTGTCTGAAGTAAAATGTGCTGACTTTGGCTAAATTCGTTTTAGTAACCTTTTCATTCTCTTTTCAGTAGAAACTGCAGTTCATTTCCATCTTCAGAAACAGTACCATTGCATGGCCTGTCCTTGCCCCTCCAAGTTCCTGTCCTTTCTTACATCTTCCTACTCCCATCCCAACTTCTCACACTGACCCTTCTTCCCACTTCCTTACACTTTGGCCTTTTGCTTTTCCCATCTTTCAGTCTTCCCTCCGGCCCCACTCTTCTTTTGTTTCCCTGCTGCTTCTGTTTCTTTTCCCTGCTGTTCTCACTGCTTTTCCCTGCTTTCATCTGTGGCTTTTTCAGTCTTTCTGCTTTTTCTTTTCGCTTTATTTCCTCTTCCTGCTTGTTCTCTTCCTGTCTTTTCATATCTTTTCCTGTCTTGTCCATGCTTTTGTTCCCTTCTTTTATCTTCCTGCCTATTCTTCCTGCCATGTTTTCCTGTTTTCCTTGCTCCCCTGCACCTTTCAATACTTCTTTTCAATAATTCTCAGGTCTTTCACCCTCCTCTGCTGCTTTTCCTTTCTTTTCCCTGCTCACTGCTCTTTTGACGTTGTCCCAAGTCTTTTGGGTTCCCTTCTTTCTGGTGCTTTTGGTTCTCTTCCGTGCTTTGACTTTTCTTCCTTCCTTTGTTTTCAGTTCTTTTCCATTCTCTTTTTTTCTAGTTTTTAAGGTTGTTTCCTCTCCCTAACCCCCCCCATTTTCTTCTTTTCACTTCCTATCCACTTCCCATCTTTCCTGCTGCTTTTTTCCTTGTCTGCCCCAGTTCCTTTTCCTCTGTTGCTTTTCATTGCTTCCCCTCCCCTGCCCTTTGCTTTCCCTTCGCTTTCACTGCTTTTATTTCTAATGCTTTTAAGAGCTCTCTGTGTGCCCCTTCTTTTTCCCCATTCTTTTCAGTGCTTTTCAGATGTTTTCTTCCCTTCCTTTCCTCATTTCAGCACTTCTCAGATTTCTTCCTGCTTCCTTCTGTACTTCGTTTCAAATGCTTTTCCAGTGTATTTCTTCCCTCCCATTGCTCATTCTCCCACCCCTCCCTTCTTTGACTTCTTTCCTTTTTTTTTTTTT
>NW_010431333.1:0-320 GCF_000710305.1 Buceros rhinoceros silvestris
CCTCCCCAGGGGATCCTCTCCCTTGGTGCCCCCCTGCCAGGGCAGCCACCCGGGCTGCCTTACTGAGGAGACTGGTGCTCACCCCAAGACCCGGCACCCCATGTCTCCACAGGCACAACATGGCGGCCGAGGTGCCATGCTGAGGTCACGCTGCCCCTCCTTGATGCCTCCCAGTTTCCCCACTGTCCCCTTGCCACGGGGGAAGCACTCACATCCTTTATGTAGCTCCTCTAAACCTTCCTCTGCTGCCTGGTTTTTGCTCTGGGCTGTGGCTCCTGTCCTGCTCCCCGCCCTCTCTGGCCCTGTGGCCGGCGACATGT
>NW_010431333.1:458-1433 GCF_000710305.1 Buceros rhinoceros silvestris
CCTGGCACAGGGTGACTTTGCTCCATCATGACACAAATATCCCTGTGAGATCCCTCAGCCCTGAGAAACAAGCCTCCACCAGTGCTGGACGGACAAACCCGTTTTGACAGAGGCGCAGACGCCAGATGCTGAAGCTGTAAAACCACAGTTTTCGGAGCAGCTGTGGCCAAGACAGCAGTTTGCACCGACGGTGCCAGCCCCGTTCTCTCAGCAAGGGTGGATGTTGTCGCAACAGGACATGGGGCGAGATACGGGTTTCTGTCTTGTCGGAGAAGAGGAGCAGCCATGCGTTGTGGCCCTCAACCTCATTGGCAGTGCCAGCGTGATGTCCGTCACGGGGGGTTTAAGCACTGATAGGTGAACTTTTTCTAGGAAAGGTTTTTCAAAGACTTAATGCCACCATGGCGCAGGGAAAGGGCTGGTGGTGCCTCGGCCAGGTGAGTCCAGACCCTTCTTCTTCGGCTCACAAGCGCAGTTGAATGCACCCAAACACCCGTCCTGAAGAGTGAACTGCTCGAACTACAACCAGATAAAAACTACACGCAGCCTCGAATCATCTACTTTTCATTTCACAGAACCTCAAGATGGCACTACACAACAAGATTTGAAGCTCCAAATCCGGTTGATTTTTTTCAGCTGGCCTGGCACCACCACCCTGTGAGACACCGCTGGGAGGCCATAACGGCTGCAGGCACCACATCGGTCCGCACCGGCGTGTGGTTTACATCGGTTTAGCTCTTGGAAGCCTTGTTTTCTCAAGAAGGTTGAACTGATTTTACTTGGGCTGAATTTTATCTAACTCCATCAAAAATTACAAGAGATGGTGCAGGAAACAATTACAGGTTTACTTTGTGTTTGATTTTGCTGATTATTCTAAAACAAACTGAACCCCCCCCACCTTTGACATTAAAAAACTAAAAAAAGCATCTCAAGTTAAACCAATAAAAAATTGCTTTATTGACAACGTACACTGTG
>NW_010431334.1:0-3785 GCF_000710305.1 Buceros rhinoceros silvestris
CGGCAGCGCGCAGCCCGCTTCCTCCCGGCCGCCCCGCTGCCTCACGGCGAGGGGTCCCTGCCCTGAGCTCGGGCGGGAGCCCCGACTGCCAGGAGCCGTTTGGGAGTGCATGTACGTGGCGGTTGTAAGCCCGCTGAAGTCCGGATGGTTTCGGGAGCTAACGGGAGAGGTGCCGTTTGCTCCCCCTCGACAGCAAACGCTGTAAATGCCTAAAGCTGTACGTTACGGTGGTCCAACAAGCAACTGTTTTGTGGTTCCACCTGATTTAAAAACGCTCAGGTGAGTAAAGATGGGAAACGCTAAAGACCTTTGGAAAAGCGGCACAGTGTGCCTCCTGATCCCGCCGGCCTCCCGCTGCCCCCTGCTCAGCGCTGGGCCAGCCCAGCGCTCCGCTCTGGGGGGAGCAGAGAGCTCGGAGCCCTGGGGGACCGGGCTGTGAGGGTCAGACCAGGAGCCCGCCGTGGCTGCCTGCATGGGGAAGGCTGACGGGCCTTCAGATCCCCACCTAGGAGCTGCGCCCGGCGGAGAAGCAGATGTACAAGGGAGGCTCTTTACAGCGGCTCCACTAGCGAGGCTGCACAGTCCAAGGCTGAAAACACATCTGCAGGGAGGGCCCAGCACCTCTGCTCGACTGACGGCGTTTGCAGCTGTCAGCGGGAAGCTCCTGACCCCTTTACGTCTTTCAAGGTACCTTTTCCTTCATCTGGCCAAGCATTCCAGGTCCCTCTGGGACACAAAGCGTTCAGCTGCCAGCAAGGAGAAGAGGTTTGGTCCGTGAGGCTCCCCGCGCCCTGCTGCGCTGGGCTGCTTCCCCAGGAAAGCTCTCTGCACTCACGGGAGCCACCATAACGCTGGCCTTGACACCCCGCCCGCACCTCTCTTCATCAGAAAAAAAGAGGTTTGGTCCGTGAGGCCCCCCGCGCCCGGCTGCGCTGGGCTGCTTCCCCAGGAAAGCTCTCTGCACTCACGGGAGCCACCATAACGCTGGCCTTGACCCCCCGCCCGCCCCTCTCTTCATCAGCAGTTTGCCACCGCCTCAGGGGTCTTCTTCCTGTTTTGGTGTTGAAGGAGACGTTGTTAAAATACGCATCGGCTGTTCTTCCAGCCGGGCTCCAGCGGCAGCAGCTGTGGCCTGGCTGGAAGAAGGGGAGAAGGAAGGGACTAGCAGTGAGCGCTGCAGAGGTCAGGCCGCCTGCACCGCGGGGGCTGCGGGTGGTTAGCTTCCCAGTTAGGGTTAGGTTCTGGGTTGGGGTTCTAGATTAGGTTCTAGGTTATGTTCCAGATCAGTTTCTGGGTTATGCTCTAGATTAGGTTCTGGGTTAGGGTTACGTTCTGGGTTATCTTCCGGTGACCTGCTTGTGAAGGAGCCGTGTGTGCAGGGCAGGCTGCAGCCATCCTCCGCGCCAGCCTACGGATGTACTCCTGGGACAGACGCGAGCCAGGGGCACTTCTGGGGAGCCTCCAATTACGGGGTAACGGGCCAAAATAACCACATAAGCTTCTGAAAAATAACCCCCCTCCCCAGCAGTTCCAAATCCAGTGCTGCCCTCAGCACCGCAGCAGCTGGGAGGCAGCGCCCAGGTTCTCCTGGCTCTGCAGGGGATGGGGCTTTCTCCCTCCCTGGGACAGATTCTTTCCTTTCGCTTTGCCTTGCACTAGTGCTGGCATGTCCGCAAGGGAACCGCCCGCCCTGCAAGATGTTCCTGGGGCTCAACTATCAGCTCCGGCCAGGCTGTCCTCGCTCTTGAGGACAGCACTGAGGACCTTCGTGGGCTGGGGTGAGCGAGGAGGGAGAAGCTGGTCAGGAGGATCACATCCTCCAGCCTAGCTGGGAAGGATGTGCAGACGATGGTGGGGTCAGTGCCAGAGACCTTGTGTATTTGCTCTGAGAAATCCCCCAGATTTCATTCCTTAATGGGTAATTAACATTCCAGCTGCTCCTCGATAAGAGCCTCTCCAGCCCATGGGAAACCCGCAGACACCGTGACGCTGCAGGCGGATTTCATAACTCAGCCGGTGACTAAACAAAAAGGGAGCCCGAGAGCCAAAACAAATGGAAATGCTGCTCTCGACCTCTTCTCCTGCCCGGACTCTGGCCCTGGTGTGGGCTGGTCCTGGCCGAGAGGGGTCGGGGGAAGTGACTGGTCTGAACTGTGAAGGCCCTGGCTCTGTGCTTCCGGCAGGCGGGAATTTTTGGTGCTCGACTGTCACTGTTTCCATGGCTGCATCTTGTCCCGTGAGCCACAGGACCAGTGGCCTTACTGGTGGCCTCGACACAGGAGCTGGAAGAGGCCAGAGCTCTCCACAGAAGCTGAGCTGTTGCTGTCTGGTACAGAGCAGGGTTACGGTCAGGGCTCCCGAACAGCTCCAGGCCCCTCAAAATGCCACCTTTCTTCTAACAGCTCTGGCAAAGGGAAATTCAGGGACCCGAATGCAGCACTCGCAGGTAAACAAAAGAGAAGAAAGCTTTTCCCTTCACTTTTGAGGCTGTTTTTACTTTCAGAAAGGCAGTTCATGCGTGCACACATGTCAAATGATGTGTCAGGAACAGGCGTAAGCAGATTAAAAAAGAAATCTCCAGCGCTGAAGCACTTAAGGAACTGGCAGACACTTCAAGAGCCAGTTCCTGGTCCTAATGAAGTCCGTGGAAGTGCTGCCGTGGGCTTCAAGGGGACCCTGCTTTGGCTGGAACTCAGTAGGGAGCTGGAAGTGTTGATTAATAAAGTGGAGACAATGCGGAGGACAGCCGCTGAACTGCTTTCTGACAGCTGTGCTGAAGAAGAGCCTGTAAGTTACAGCGTGCAGGAAAGGAGCTGGTTTCCTTTGCGTTGGCAAACAGAAGATAAGCAGAAAAAAAAAAAGCTACCTGATGCTTATGTAAAATGGCAGAGCTGGTATTAATAAATACCAGCGCCTCTCTGAGCAGCCTTCTGTTCCCAGCGAGTAGGTCATTCTTCTAAAAAAAAAAAAAAAGTATTAGCAAATGCCAGAGCAAGCATTCAAGAAATTCCTTTTTCTCAGAAGTAATTATTCAGTGGAAAACTACGGCTGGAGATGGCAGGTTCTGCAGCTTGTCCTCGGAGCTGCCTTTGATTACTCATTGCTGACTTTTAGCTCAGTGATTCGTGCGTGAATCTCCTCTGCTAAACCCTGATGGAGGGTAGGGCGGCCTCTGAACGCTGGTCCCAGTGGAGATTTTCAGGTCCAGTTTGCAAATCATTTAAGGCTGAAAAAAACAAAAATCCCTTTAATACCTTTTACAGCAGTTTGCAGCTGAAAAACTTGCGGTTTGTCCCTTTTTGTTTTCTGAGCTTTCAAGTAACTCTGGCGTAGGCAAGATCTTCAGAGATCTTTAGAGGAACGGCTGGTGCGGGAAGTGAAATGTTTAAGGATTAGAAGTGTTTGACTTCAATGAACACACTAGAAAACTTGCAGCCATAAGTGTCTGTAATTCTTTGCATCTCCTTCCCTACCATTGCCTTTATTGTTTTCCTTTTGTTTGTTGATCTGCCTGTTTCATGTGATTGAAATTGCTTCCTCGCCTCCCCTTAAGTCAGGAGCTCGCCCAGAGCACGCTTCCCAAACCAAACCCAACGGACCTCCTGCCACAGCTCGTCCCCACGGGCTGGACATGGAACTTGTCCCCATGGGCTGGACACGAGACCTGGTGGGGGCTTTTCTGGGCATCACATCCCTTCTCTCATGGGCGGTGGGATGGAGCCGGGTGGCTCTTGCCAGGATTAACGTGGGCTCCCTTCCCCTGGACCGGAGCGTGTCTGTGCACG
>NW_010431334.1:3974-4314 GCF_000710305.1 Buceros rhinoceros silvestris
AGGGCAGGGGCAGAAGCGGAGCAGCTGAGCCGTGCTAAGCTCGTTTATCCCCTCTCTGAGGAATGAAGGGAATTTCGTGTGTGAGGTCGGGGAGGGGGGCAGCCAGCCCTGGCTCGGATGGATGCATACCTTGAGCTTGTCTTGGGAAAGCTGAACTGGTGTGATGTAGCAGCGCTCCGAAATCACACCCGGGTTCTGTGGCTGGCGTGGAGGAGGGTGGGGACTCCCAACCTCAGGCTTAACTGGCATCAAAATCTGACACAAAGGGTGTGCGTACACTGTGACAAAGACTGATGTAGGAAACATCAGCCCGACACCTCAGTTCCATGAAACCCCCCGC
>NW_010431334.1:4539-4742 GCF_000710305.1 Buceros rhinoceros silvestris
CGCCGGGCCGGGCAGATGTGCACTGGCGCCCCAGGTCCTCCCGCCGGGGGATCTCCGCACACCTCGTGGTCACCCCGGTGCCCCGACACGCAGGGGCTGGGCTGGGCTCTCCTCTCCCTGGGGCTGAGGAGCTGCGCCAGGCGGGGATCCACGGAGCGGTGGGAGGGCGGCCCCGGGGGGCGGGCAGCCCCGCTCGGTGCCCG
>NW_010431335.1:0-252 GCF_000710305.1 Buceros rhinoceros silvestris
TTTTCCTCTTTTTTTTTTTCCTCCCCTCCCCCTTCCCCCACCTCTCCGGAGGGGTAGGGATGTGTGGGATCAGGGAGTGGAAACAAATATGTCCTTATTTTCAATGCCCCCTTTGAAAGAGACAAAGTAAATGCTCCTTGCAAAATGTTCCTGACCTGCGAAGGGACCTTCGGAATTGTTCCAGCCACCATGGATTACAATGGGGAAGCCAGGCCGGGGGATTTTCATGCTGGCTATCAAGAAATCGAAGGG
>NW_010431336.1:0-32866 GCF_000710305.1 Buceros rhinoceros silvestris
TGTAGAAAGCACGAATTAGTCCAAAAGGGCAGCGAGTGCCTCGGGCAGAGCAGCCGCTGCCTGGGGCGAGCCGGGCAGAGGTGAGGGAAGGTAACCAGGGCGTGGAACCAGGGCAAGGCCTTAGCCAGCAATTTGGCTTCAGTTGCGTTTTTGGGAGGAAGGAGATGGGCAAAATAATATTGCACATGGCTGTTAAATCCTCAGCAGAGATGCAGGGCGAGGGGCTCAGGTGCTAGATATTTTGTCCAGATACGAGAAAAACAACCATGGCTGAGGGGCATTGTATTTGGTGCTTGACGAACACATGACTTTGTAGAATGCTGCCTGCTCCTGCCTGACATAGGTATAATGCACCACAGTTGGAAAGCAAGCCTAGAAAACTCAGTGCATTTTGTTGATTGTCTGGTTCCCATTTCCAGCTTTAAGCATATTTTTGAGACCGTGCACAGATTATTTCTTTCAGTCTAAACTCCTGCCCTTCAAATCCAATTGCTGCATCAAATGAACTACCTAGGCAGCTGCATTTAAGGGAGAATGGTATCGAAGAGTGTCCTCATTTGCAAGGGGTAACTAAATGCTTGTTTTCAAATAATCCAGCAAACAGCAGTTTATTAGTTCAGTTTTTAAAATCCAAGTTAATCTGTTTTGGCTGAAGCACTGGCCTAATTTATGTAGCCACTGTTTAAATATTGAGTACAGAACCAGATGAAATGGAGGACAATTCGTGTACTCCAACACATTGGTGCATCAGTGTTCCCGCTGTAACATAGAGGAGGACCGAAACATTCCCCTTTCCAAATGAGCCAGCACGCTGAACAACTTTACTAAAGGGTAGTGGAAGTGAGCAAGTGACAGTGGTAACTCTCCAAAAGCCAAGCCATAGCTAATGTAGGGGCATACATGGTCAAAGTTCGCAGGATTTTTTTTTAACAGTCCAGCTAGATTGAGTTTGTTACGTCTCTTTTTTGTTTTGTGGTGGTGATTTTTTTTTTCCTGTGAGATCTTGACCATTTTGGACTGGTTAGCAGATGGGAGTGAGTTACTGTGAGAACTCTCTGTTATTCACAGAGAAACCAAGTGTTATTATGTGTTTGTACTTCAACCTTCCCATGACAGTGCTCTTAGTAGATGGATTTTTGCTTTGTCTCATTTTGGGAAAGAAACTCATTTTCTTTCCTCCTGCTCATGTTACCCACTGCTGTTTTGGCAGAGGTGCCCCAAATCTCTCTGGGTGAGCAGTAAACAGCTTGAATTGCTCAGGCAAGAAATGAGAGGAAATCGGCAGTTCATGGCTGACCTCTACTGTTGGCTCCATTTTTTGCTCTGCACGTTTCGTGGCTGAGAACTGCCCCTCCCCAGGTGATGAAGGCAGGGTCTGCAGTGAAAGCACTGTAGAAGCATGCACAGCCCAATGTCTGTTACTGCACTCAAAAGGTAAACCCTTCAAGGGGATGGTGCCGAAACACCAAATTCTAGAAGCACTGGAAGAATATTTCATAACTATTTCCTTGATAAATCTTGACTTACCTTTTGTTTGTCACGATCTCATTTGGTTTTGTTGTTAGCAAATTAAATTTTATAGGCACTTCAGAAATTCTCCTCTAGATATTCTTTAACAACCATCAGCAGCCCCACTCCTTGTTTAAACTGTATTCAGTCAGCTGCATTCCTTCCAAAAGGATTAGGTTTGCTTTCTGCAGACATCCTGGCTAATAAAAGTTAATTTCACAAATATTAATACAGGTTGATTGTCTATATACTAACAAAGAAAGATTAACAAACAGCGTACTAAAGTCCTCTAAAATCCTTCACCTACGGCACAAGTTATCTTTGTAAAAGTCTGTTGTTTTCTTAAAAGCAAGCTCTGCAGTCTGTGGCCAGCAGAGGCTCTTTTCTTTGCCTCCAATGCCCACCAGAGATAAGACCCGCTTTCTGTTGTATGCTATCCAGCCAGGTGATATGGAGCGAATGGTTTCCCCTCCCCCAATAATAACTGTTTAGACACAGTGATAAATGCAAATTCATTTTACAATTACAGGCTGTAGAAACTATTGCGAGACTCCCAGCCCACCTCCCTCAGTCGGGTGTTTGCCAGAATATAAACAAGCCCTTAATATCAGTTTGTTTCTCTTGTTTGTCGGACAAAATTAGACAGAGCCAACTGTGTGTGTGTCTGTCTGTTTGTGAATACCTAATACATTCATGGAGATAACAGTATGCACAGATTATATATCTTCACAGGAAGGTCAGGCATAAGAAAATGTTTGTGGCAATAGCGTGTATCTAATACCAGCATGTCATCTATTGTTCCTTTATCTGGTAAGCAAAGAAGTAAACATAGTCTTGTACAAAAGACAAGTCCTCATTCAAGTGCTGTTTCAGATCTATTTTGAGAATCTGAGTGAGGCATAGAGCTAGTAGAGAAACAGCTGCAGGATTCTGAATTAATGTGACTGTAGAAAAGACCCTCATCATACTTGTAAGATGTTTGTTCATCTTCCTACTTTTATTATAAGGCTAATCTACATTGGTCAGTTAAAAAAATTCTGAAGAACATTCAGAATAACTCATGCAGTCATTACAAGTTGTTGCAGTTGTCCAGGGGTTGTAATATCCCAGAGTATGAGGAATATCTTGTTTTTTCTCTCTGCACAGCTGTATAGATGAGGAAAAGTGTGCACCTTCCTAAAGTGACAGAAGATGGTTTGGCTGATAGTGAAGGGACTATCTTACACTACATGCAACTAAAGTGACTGCAGCACTTTCTGACTTTGATCTAATTATTGTGCAACTGCAATGAACCGGGACTTCCACATCAGAAAAAAAATAAATCTGCTTTTCCTTCTTTTTAGAAAAGAAGGTATAATAGGCTGGGATTTTAAGTGGTAACTTACAGCATATGTTATATGAGACATGCCCACATTTCTTTGAATTCAAATTAAATTGCTTCTTTAATTGTTACTTTATTTTTTAAATTTTTTTAGGTAACCTTAGTAATCGCATCTCATGTTATTAGTTATTCTCTGCTGGTTTGCACAGCTAGTAGTCTCAGTGATGGAGAATATATATGTGATGACCTCCATTTTTTTTCCTGTAAATTGTCCGAAACAGTATATTGCTTCTGCCTTGTCAAGAGGTGGTAGGTAGTTTTGCTGTTGAGTTTTCTACTGAAGGACAAATTGCTGATCTCGTTAATATTATAATTAAGCTTTGTATCCTCTTCCTCCAACCTTTGGAAACAGGTTCACAAAGATCATCTTTTCCCAAATTCTTAGCTCCTACACCAGTATGCGATGTCCGGAAAATGATCCATTTCCCAAATAGTCATTTGTTGGGAAAGATAAAGAGCAGCACAAACTATTCTGTTTTTTTAAAAATTACAGAGCTGCTGCCCTCCCACTTTATAAGAAGTAACTACAGAGAGAGCATTTCTGAACAGTGCACAGATGTGAAGAATAATGATTTGTTAAATTTGCCTAATGAATTTGCATAAGTAACAAATAGGGCCCATTGTCATTTCTATAATGCCAGCATCTTTCGAAATTCAGACTGTTATCAGTGTTAGCATCCACTCACGTTAAAGTGTGAGCATAGTTATTAAACAGCAGCAGCAACACCACTGTGGTATTGTGAATAAAATATCTCAAATGAAATAACTGCAGAGATTTCTCAGCTATCTACCTTGCAGGTGCTTTTCTCTGTCAAAAAATATCACAGGTTTTCATTGACGTCATGCTTAGCACATTTCCACTTTGATTTCTGTATAAGGAATTGCTTGTTCCTCTAATTTCAGCCTCTGTTAGGTCCTTCTGAGTCATTTTGTAATTCTAGGGCTTGGCGTTTGTTTCTCTCTGACAGAATTCACAGCATTACAGAGTCACTTTGCCATCTTTTTGCTTGAGTGTGAACAACAGAAAATTGGCAAAACTGTTCTTCTTCATCCTGGTTGATCTTAAATAACTACGTAATTTAGGGTTCACAGAAGTTAATTAAAGTTGACAAGAAATCTGCATTTTAGGCCTGCAGCTTTAACAGATCCTCATCCATAAACATCTGAAGATCAACCTTATTTATCTTGTCCTAAAGCAACACAGTAGAAATTTTTCTTTGCTGAAAAAAATTACCATCTGCTACAATTTAAATAACTGACATGAATTCCACAGAAATGGTCATTTGATTTGTAAAGACCGTGCTAATAAGGCCTTAGCCATAAAGCTAAGCTCTAATCTGTTCAAAGACAGAAATCTTTGAAACTTTACCTTTTTTACTGGGAATGCTAAATAATGTTGTATCAAAACAAAGCAAATTTATTTAAATTTTGGGGTTATAGTTGAGGAAGGGGATATGGAATAGGTCAGTCTTACAAAGCCGAATTTCTACAGATAAGGTTTCTGAAAAGAAAAGTAGTCAGGGTGCACTCTTCTGCTAGAGAATACTGAATTTTGTCCTTTAGAATTCTAATGGTTAAGTTTTGGTTATCAAATACATACATTTTTAATATGGCTAAGAGGAGGAAAAAAATTATTTTTTTCAGGTCTCTGCATTTTGTCTTGGCATGCATGGATTGCAAACTTACAACTGTATTTCTTACATTGCATAAAACCAGCATTCCGTTGTATCCCCTCCCAGCTTCCTCTGTAAAGTCTCAGTATCACTCCTAAAGTAAATCAGTCCAGTCCTTTTATGATTTATCTTAACTAACCACTGGTGAAGGTGATGTTTTTCAAGCACATCAAACAACAAACAGCATATATCATCCTCTATTTTATACGAGATCTTGTCCTTTTTCTATAATTGCATCCTTTATATGAGCACAGCACACTGATATCAATGACAGGCTACAAAAGGGGCAAATGCAATGGTGAGTCGCTCAAGATAGGAGAGGAATTTGTTGCCCTTGGCTCCATAGAATGGCAGCCAGTCATGGTTCAGTCAAAAATGCTGTTTGTCTCCAAATGACCGGTGACAGCTCCTTCAAGGAAAGTGTAGTAAACGGTAGCAATCAGAGAATGGAAACAAAAATGAATAATCTTTGTTGTCAGAATACAGCATATTTGAAGGCCGTGGATCCTTCAGAGAGAGGGAGATTTTCAAAATGAGATTCCTTATTGGACTCAGAGGAACTCTCAAAGCAGCTACCAGATTATTTCACTGAGGAAGGGTTGTGGACCTCCTGAGGGAGGAACTGAAACTTATCTAAATACATATTTTGATGGAAAATGCACTACTAATCATTCAAACCACATCTATTTTATCTGGATCCCTTAGACAGAGAAATACAGGCTTAGGCACCGTGTGCCCAAAGTGCCGAAGACGACCAGTTGTGGTTTTGCCGTACTTGGGAATGCAGGCCAGGTTTTCCTGCATGGGCAGCACAGCGCAGAGCAGGCCGTGCTCTGACTTTCCAAACATGGCAAATGCAAGCAGCAGAAAGTGCCTGCTGGCTTCTAGGCTTGCAGAAATGGCCAAGCGTGTGGGAGTAGTGGGACTCTCTTCCAGCTGGACTGCTGATGTGACTGTTTGTGACAAAGTGAATGGGACTTTCCCCTACTCATTCCTGGTTTAGAAGAAGACCAGTCTACTCATAATGTTGACTGCAAAGCCAGTGACTGTAGTGGGTGTACCAAGTGTCAGTAGCATAAATGAGGCAGATGAGTGCACTCTGGCTGTAGGGAATGAAACTGAAAAAGTAAGTCTAAAGCCCTAGGTACTGGCCCCAAGTACCCAGCACTTGACTAAAACGAGGCCTTGCTGATCAGCTAGTGCCAGAGTGCTGCACTGATCACCAGAGAGGGGACGGCATATTTATAGGAGTGGATGTCTTGTCATTGGGTATTTAAGAAACAGAAAATATAGCCCTCGGTCATACGTGATTCATCTCCTCGGCACTGAAGAACCTGACAGAATACGAGTGACTAACGGTGCCAGCATGGATATCTGAAGTAATCATTTTATGAGCAAGCTGGGTGGTATCAATGAAAATAGACTCATGTATAGAGGAGAGACTTTTCCAGTAATAAATCTGCCTGTGATTTTAGTGATAGTTCTCAAAAAAAACCTACCCTGTTTTCCAGTAACATCAAAAGGGTTTTGTTCGTCATGAGTGAATGCAAATTGCTTTCAGTGTGTTTTTCTTGAACTAGATTTAAAAGACAACAGTTAATTCATACAGTTATTATGGACAAATTTTTCTAAAATTTCCTTTTAATATGACAGAGAGGATGAAAAAAAGGAGAATGGGGCCATGAAGTAAAGACAGGAAGAAGCTGCCTCTGTTTTTTCAGTGATTTTAATTAGTTTGGAGGATTTTTCAAGCTTGGATAAGCTTTCAGGTATTTCCTTTAGCATTTCTTTTGCAGGAGGAACTTTAGACCACTGGTTGTTTTACAGACTAATTATAAGATGTAAATAATTATATTATAAAAATAAGGTGAAAGCCTGGCCTCAAATTTGTCTACCAATTAGACTAACATACTTGGAAGTCTTCTTACATTCAGAGATAATCTTGCTTCACACAACTCTAGGATTTTGTTCTTCTGCACATCTTTCTTGCTAGCACAGATACAAGATGCCAGATCCCTCATTTTGTAACTCTGTTGGTTTTGAATGTGATCCATTTGGTATGTTATTAGAGCATGAGAAAAATTATCACAGTTACCTGAGCCAGGCAAATAAAGCAAGAGAATTATGGGAGCTTACTGAAAGCTTTCTGTTTTCATATTTCAAGTTGATTTTTTAGCCAGAGATGTTTGGATACTCTGACTCCTTTCAGTGAACCTAAATTTTCAGAGATTTGTCTATTTTTGCTCTATACATGGAATGACTACCTAGCTAAAACATAAGTGAATCTTATCTTTTAATTGAAGCTGTTGCTCCTAGTAAATCCTCTGGGATGCCTAAATAAAAATACTGTGGGTCTCTTTAATGGCTGTAATTCAATGCTATCTCTTTATCACGGTCAAAATTGTTATTCTGGATTCCTGCTTAATTATGAAGATAATACAATGTGGCAGGTCAGAGGCAACAATGACATTGCTAATGCCAGGCTGCAAGGATAGCTTGTAAGTAGCTGAGATGTCCCGAATATTTTAAGTAATAATTTAATTTATCAGTTTGCTGATGCATTGGCTGTGGTACTGATTTTTATAACCCAAACATCTAAATGTTTTCACTTGATGATGATCAGAAGATAGAATATGTTAATAATAGTACAGCTTTCAAAAGCACTGCAGTGATTTAGAGCCTATGTCATACTGATGTTCTCATAACCTGTGTTCGAGTGTTCAAGTCTTATGGGAACCCAATGAGTTTATATGCTTAAAAGTGGATTTTCTAAGCAGGCAGCTACATTTAGGAATAAAATAAATAATCAATCGCCAGAATGTTTTTGAAAATTTTACCCTATTATTTCTTACAATTTTAAAACTTAAGGTTTAAATGTTGTGTAACAAACTCATTTTAAACTGTTGATTCTGAAAGTTGTAAATGTCAAAGCCCAGAAACCCTGATTAAATGTGTTACAAGAGCACAGTTTCCCCAAATTTCTCTCACAGAATGGAGCTGCACAGGTCTTACTTAAGCCAAGCACAGGTGCTAACTCCCTGCAGATTGCTTTAGGGGGCTTTGTGACAGAGGACTGGTAACTAACTTATCAGCATGATCCTGAGAGTTCACTGAGCAGCAGTTTGGCAGTCACACATTTTTCCTCACTGTTGACCTGGTTTGAAGTTGTGTCGCTCCAGTAAATCACTTTGTTTCTCTAATGGGTGCTGAGCTGCTCTAAGGTTTCTGCTGCTTTTTTTTATGTAGCAGTTTGTTTTGATTCGTGCATCACATTGCCAGATTCAGCCCCAAATTCCAATTTCAGTGTATCATTTTTCTAGTTTTTAGAAGGAAGTGGCAGGATTCCTTTGAGGAAGACAAATGTTCTGTGATTGTGGAAGTGCCCAGGTGATAAAGAGCAAGTTGCTGATAGGGTTCCCACCTGAGGAAGACTGACTGGGTTTTAGGATTAAGAGAGACAGAGGTTCTCTCTTGAGAGCTACTGGCCTGATATCGAACTCATATCTGTTTAGTTGATATGGTTTACCTTTACTGAAAGGATTAACTAAATTTTGGGTGACATTTTAGTATGACATTTGCTTTGTTAAGAAAGTAATTGTAGAACTGCTGGTTTGGGGTTTTTTCCTCTTTTTAATGAAGTCTAGGTATTCATAGAGCATTTTATTGTTGTTGCTGGCACACATTCAGGTTAATTATTGAAAAAATATACTTCTGTAATATATAGTCCAGTGAGGATTACTGATATATTTTCAATGCATCCAATTTCTTCAACAGGGACTGCGTAGACTATGAAGAAAACAAGAATATCATTGTCGAACTGATGAGGCTGAGACACAAAGCAAATTGGAAGAAGATGGCAGCTAGGTAAGTTGTGAATTTTTCTCTTTGAACATCTTGCTAGAGCCATGTGACCCTAAAGAGTCTTCCTTTAGGAAAATTCCATTATATTCACAGAAAATAGAATGAAAATGAAGTATGGTAAAATCTTCAACAGAGCGCTGCTTTTGAATCTCTACTTTCTTAGGCCTGCAAGGCTGAACTGCATCTTTCCAATGTTACCTTGACGTGTAGTTTAACTGAAAGTCCATTGTTTTAATGGCCAGGAGCTAATGAAAGGAACCCAGGTTCATACAAAGCTGCAATACTAACCTGCAAGGTCCCCAGTTTCAGGTGCCTAGTAGGTACGCATGGAAAACCTGGAGTGGGCTCTTTTGAAGAGCAGTATCTGACTAGACAGCCACCCAAGGCAAAACGGTGGAGAAATGCTGGGAATACATGTAGGGCTTTAAATATGTTTCTCTACGTCCATATGTGCTAAAGGCATCTGTGTCCTATATGTCTGGAGCACCTTATGGAAAAGGATTCAAAATTAATTAGAAAAAATGAGTACGATTGATTCAATTAATGCTTGTGTTACCAGTGGAATTGAGTCTTAATTACGAGGCATGTTTATGTGTATGCATAAACCATCATTAGTTAAAGTAAATGATGCCATTATTAAGCAGTAATGTCTTTCGTGTTATTTCAAACTGCAGATTATCCTACGTAGAATCATTTTCCTGACATTTCCAAGGGGCTTCTGTAAGGTTTAGGCATCCAGGACAGAACAATGTCCCTTTCTGAATACGTTTTTGTAAGACAGACCGAAGAACCTGTTCTTCTAATAGGTAAAAAAGAAATATAGGTAATAGGTAATAATAGGTAAAAAAAATAGATTAAAAAATAGTAGGTAAATAGGTAAAGAATTGGTAAAATTAAATAGGTAAAAAAAAAAAATATTACTGGCTTTAAAAACAGTTCTTTGCCCTGGAAGCCAGAAGAGTTCCTTGTCATAAAGGATTTTTTTTTTCCCCACGTAGTGCTATTTATAAAAATTTTTTAATTATTTGAAGTGAATCACCGAATTCTGAGCTTTGAAATTCTTTGCAAATAGCAGCAATGAAATTTGCCTAAAGCGTAAACGAGCAGCAATTTAAATATTAACTATCAGTTGATATTTCGCCACACTCCCCACACACTCATTTATAAAATAGTCAAGGTTCAAGCTTTGTATAAATAGCGTTTATTTACTGCCATGGTGTAATTGAAAGTTTGATGTTTGAGGAAGATTAGCACTGGTAAGCAGGAACTAGTAATGACTGTTACCTACTTGCTGTGTCATAGCTTTGCTGTGTATTCTTGAGAGATTACTTAAATTAGTGGTGTGATATTTCCTCTAACTTGAATTGTATAATCCCTATCTAGCAAGGATATTGTAAAACTGATTATTATTGTATTATACAGCAAAAGAGTATTTGTGTGCATCAAGAACATCTGTTTACAAAGGGTACTTCAGCTTCTGGGAATTTAAAACCATCAGATTCAGTGGTGGGTGAATTAAAGATGATAGATAACCGGACTCCATTAATATATTAATTAAATTGCCTTGAGTGAAGGAAAAAAGTCAGCACTGACACAAAGGCCATTACTTGTCTGGAACGTTATCTTGCAATGCTTTTGTTTCCTATTGGTACCAAACTAGGAGCTCAAGTTTGTCAGTTTGCAAGAACTAGACCATTGCATTGCTTCTGGTTGTTTACGCTTCATCTTTTTCTCTCCTATACTAACTCCATTAATGCTTCCCTCTGCGTTTGGGGTTGGTTTGTTTGTTTGTTTGTGGGTATTTTTGTACCTTGCACAAAGGACGTGATTTCGGTGAGAGTAGATTGTCACAAGAAGCCTTAGCATGAGTACATGTGTTCTGGGAATATGGGATATTGGCTAATAGTATAACTGAAACCACTGTCACAGAAAGGTGTCTGACACATCCCACATGAGCCAAGGATTTAAAATATGTCTCACACTCATGTGAAATCCAGGTTCATCATTTATGAAGCTGCAAGTTTGTTTAGATGCAAAGGATTAATTTAGCTACCACATAAATACACGTAGACATTTCAGTATTAACCACTACATGCTTCTGTGAGCAAACAACAAGTGAGCTCATTTAATCATTTGCAATTAATCATGCTGCATGGTCGTGAGCCGAGAAGACCCTGAGAGCCAGGCCCTCTGCTGCTGTTCCAACAGGCCTTTACTTGTGTACTTACTAATGAAGTGAAAGGCTCTCAAATGAGCACAGCTGTGCGTTTTATTTATTTCTCCTTCTTAAACTTCTGAATGATGATTAAAGTATCTTCTTAGTGAAAATTTTGCTGTTCTATTTTTACTACCATATTATCCCACTGCCCTTGCCAGATGTGAACAGTTTATTACCTTGCTGTAGTATAGAGGACTTCATTCCTGTCCCCATTTTTTAGATATTGCCATGAATCCTAAGTTGGTCCCTATCAGCTTGACAAGGACTCTTTTTCAGGGCCAATGACGAACAGGAAGAGCTTTATAGTCATCGTGACATGTTGGTGAATGAGGTTCTTTGGTCTCTGCTTGGGCTTACATCTTGTGTCAGACAACTGTCTTCTTATTTATGGAGTTTCTCCTACTTTATTATGCTTTCTTTATTGGGAATGAAGCTGTAGTACTGCAGGTGGAAGAGGGCTTTTTTCCCCTGGTGTTTGCCATGTGGAGTTCTGCCCATTTGTGTGCGCACAGGGGTCAGGCAGTCCCAGCCTGTCCCCAGCTGCATGCTTAACGGAATCTCTGGTTTTGTCTTGGTTAATGGATTTGTCAAAACAACTGTCGTCCATAAGGCATGGTAGTTTGACTTACTATAGTAGTTTGTATGACTTTCTAAGTGTTTCCTACCTGCTGAAATTCTTCCCAGAGCTGTGAGTTCTTACAGACATGCTGCCTGACTGCCTGCCTTTACCTGAAAAGAATGGTGACATCAGATGGCAGTAGGGCCTCACTTTTCCTTTTTTTTTCTTTAATTTAACATGGCATGGGAGTTACTATAACCAAGGCAAAATAATGAACGTAAATAATCAATTATTTACTGCTGGGTAGTTTATAGAAATAAAGGGCACAGAGCTATAGATAATGGACCCAAGCTAGCCCACAATCAACTGGAAGATCCAGTGTCCCACCACTGTGCTCTGTCTTGTGGTGTCAGTATTATTTGGAGTTTCTTAGTCTCCCCTCACTCCGGATAATGGAGATACATTACTACAAATAAACACTGATAATATTACACTATTCCTTTTTTTTTGTCTCATTAGTCCATGATAATTGGAAACCCCAAAATGTTAAGTAATGGTTGAGATTTCACTGTTAATGTGGCAGGATACCAGAAGACCATAACAGAGACCAGCAACCCCTTTTGTTTTGCAACGTAAAACATTACACATGCAAAGATGCAAGCAAACAGTGTACTATACGCTGTGAGCTGCCGTATTTGTTTTAGAGAATTTAATCTCACAAAGGAAAGCATATGTGGAATTGGGTCACAGCACTTCAAGTATTCAAACTTGTGTAGGATACAACGTGATCATTCTCCGTTAGATCTTTGTAAAGTAAATAAGGTTTACTATTTATAGTATTAAATAGGATAGCACATATCTTTCCAAAGCATGGCAGTAGCATAAAATATGTTTTAACTTATTGTTTTCATGTTTTTGCATTTTAAAAGCTCTGACTTATATAAACCATGAAATCCTAGGAATGTGTAATAAGATAAGATACTTGCAATGTACTGAAATTACAATTCTCAAAGCTAGTGAAGAAGGAGCATGGCACAATGTGGAAACTCAATGATATATATGCAGACATGAATATATTCCAATACGCAATTATTGAATCCTTTAAGGTATTCTTAAGGGACATAGCAAGACGGTAAAGGCCACCTAGCAAAGTGAATGCCTACCTCACAGTCCTGATATCATCAGGAAATGGTAGCACAAGAATACGAAAACAGTCGGTAAAATCTGTCTTTGTTTATAGTCTGGCATATAATGGAAGCCTGTTCACTGCAATGGCATTTGAAAATGACCCTTAGCAGAAACTGAACTCGGTTTTAATGGGAGTGACTATTTGGAGTATGTGCAGCAGTGCATGAGGCATGTTATTTTCATTCCTGTCCCTCTGTAAGAGGCAAATCTTTCTCCTCTCGCCAGCAATTCCTACTCATCCTCTCATACAGTTCAGACTTTTCTGTATTATGACAATTACTACTTTCAGCTTTCTTCTTCTTGGTTTGATATAAATCGCTAATGTCCTGCTAAGCTCAAAGCAGTTTTTCACTGATCTAAGCCAGCGAAAGTTATGACTCTTCCAGATATTTTGCAATGTTTGAGGCTGTTCTACTAAATTATTTACTGAGATAATCCTTGCATGAACTGAGAGCAGCATTTTATGCTAGGCCCAGAGCTTCGTCTCATAGTAACTGCTCAGATTACCCTGTGCCCTTCCAGCCAAAGTCACTTTTAGAGAGGGAGGCAGTGCTGCGAGAGGAACTTCTGCGAGTCTGCAGCATCTCCTGGATGATCAATGTGAAAGGCATGTTGCTCTTTGACCTTTGCTTGATTTAAGATCTTACGCCTTAGAAGAATTGCCCCTAAATTTTTTCAGAGTTTGGGTGTTCTTTATGCTTTGTGTTGCCCAAAGCTCTACTACCTCTTCCGTCAGCAGAAAGCTTTGGTCTGTGCTCAGCATTCCTCACACGTTGTCTAAAGGACCATCACAGTCACCCTCAGAGCATTTCACTTAACAAAACATCTGCCTTTATTGAGATTTTACAGAATGATATCTTTAGAATGTTCTTTTTCTTTATTTTCTTTTGTCAACACGCATAATACTGTTAAATACTTCCAAACCCATCCCAGTGGTATTGCAGTATTTATGGATCGCACAGATAGATTGTCTTCCTTTACTTGCCCAGAGTAACAGTGACATCCTGTGGTCGATTCAATAGAGGACTTATACTGAATTTCCATTTTTTTTCTCAAATTCACCTCCACATTTCTTCATCAGATGGGAGCACTCCCTGACAGACTATGCAGACAAGACATTGTTGACCTGTTTTGTCCAGAAAACTTTAAACCAAAGAAAGTAACGAAAGGAAAACAAAACAAAAGAGTTTATTTTTCCAGTTGTTTGAGCAGAGTAAAATGCAGCAGGCAAGTAGAGAATGTGAATTGTGACAAATCAATTAATGTGCCCATTCGTATGGGTTCTGTGGTTTTGCATCAAATATATTATTGTTTGTAACTTTCAGCTGTTTCTAAAATCTTCAAACCTGTTCTGTGCTTCATCAGCAGGTAGCTACTCCTCCTGGCCTTTCCCCATGGAGCTATTATCCCGTTGCTCCACGCTTCTGACTTAGGACAGGCAGGCTCTGCTCACGGATGTCTGTGTCTACAGCTGGCCTAGCTCACTGTTTCTGTCTCTTCCCAGCCTTTGAGCGCCCACAGCCCATGCCTCTCGCCACACAGCCCTTTATTCAGTCTGAATGCACTGCTTGACAGGAGGTCGCATTTCAAAATTGTTTTATTTGGGCTTTTAGTTATTTACTTTAGCTAAGATTTAGGAAAAATATTTTCAAAACAGCAAAAGTAAAACTGGATAGGGAATTATGTGTTGTTATCAATCTGGATGAATCACACAAGAGTTTTTACAAGATAAACATTTTATTAAAGTCCTAAGAAATAGTGTCTCTGATTCTTTGTATGCTCTTCATATTATACCAGATTCTCTCAGTTACAGATTTTCAATTACAGAAGAAAAAAATTGTTGGGTTTTTGTTCCGTCTCTTTTCCGTTCTTTCCTTGTTCTTGCCTTTTTTTTTTAATAAAACACCAGTGATAGCTTTTCCACTGCACATGGCTAAATATTTAAGAATAGGTAAGAATACAGACATACAGACAATTCTGAAGAAATATCTGCAAGCATTTCATTGTCTCCCTTTAGTGAACTGGGCTTTCCCTTTACTTTAGCTGTGATTAAATTTCACAGCACATGCACGATGCAAAACAGGAATAACAGAGGCAGTTTTGTTATTGGAAAGCATTGGAAGCTAGAGTTGCAAAAACTTCATGTATCTTTGATGCATTAAATTACTTTCAACTTAGGTGCTAATTCTGTAAAGACATATGCATTTCCTTGCTTTTTTTACACAGTGCTGTCCTACTGAAGTTAATGAGTTTAAGGTTTTGGAGCCTTTTTTTGTTTGTTTGTTTTAATATGGTGACTCCGTGGACCAAGCCTTTCATGGAGGTGATGAGAAATTAGCCACTGATTTTTTTCCAAACAGGAATACAGTTTATTTATTTACATTACATTATTTACATTAACAGTAATGCTTGTGTGAATTAATAGTATTTTTGTATATTACTGTAAATAGTATAAATTAATAAGATACTGATGTATTTTGTTCTTCATGAGTGCATGACTTACAAACATGAGAAGCATTATCAAGCTATGAATGAAGATCTAAAATCAACATACATGTATTTTCCTGTCTAGATTAATATGCCATATGGGTGCTGATTTTCATTATGTAGCCCATTCTGGGAATGGAAATAAGCACCATTATTATTTGGAAATACTGTGAATGCAATTAGCAATTTGAATATACTAAATTATTAAAGTCTACTTAAATTTGAAGAATCGGTAGTTTTACGTCAATAAAAATTTCTAAGCAGATCATAAATTGCATTTTATTTTACACTACATTCTCCAGACTTTGTTAGATTATCGCCTTGTCTTTTGTTTTCAAAGTTTTTACCAATATAGTGAAACAAGTCACAGGAATACATGCCCAGTTATAAAATACTCTATATACATCTTTCACCTGGTCTCACTTGGTTATTAATTTAAAAAGGTCACAATACTTAAAACCACGAGTTAAGTTTTTTCTGTTGTTCATGAAGCATCTTAGTCTACAACTACATTATATAACGCTACTTAGTTTACACACACAGGATATTTTCAAAACTAAATGAAGAATTTCTGATGGTATCTACATTTTGAAAATTGGTATTTTCAGTGCCAATTTCTCAGTAGAGAAACTCGTTGTAAAAATGCCTGTTGATTCCAATTAAGTAATTTGTATCAAGGTGGAGAACCTTGTCAAACAAATATTAAACAAATATCAACTTGGTTTTCTTGAGCAACTAGAGTAGTGCAGTGGCAAATCAGCACCTCAGCCCTGAAGGGCTTGTTGTCAGTTGATTTATGAAGAGCTGGTATTTTTACCGCTTTGAGTAAACATACAGACCTGTGCAACAGCGGCATGTCATTTGGTACATGCATTTAATTTGGATTATAGACTGGTACAAGATTATGGTCTGCCTCTTTAGTCAGGTAAACATTAATCTCTCAGACAAAATCTTGCAGTCATGGTCCAGCCTCTCCCCATGTTGGAGCATCCTGCTTCATTTGGTGGATCTGTTTCTGCAGTTCATCTCTGTCCAGCTTCATTTTCGCTTCTAGAACTTGCCGTAGAGACCCAATGCTCTCATAGATGGCTGCAAATCCTAATTGCAGGTGAGAATTAAATTAGTTCGTAATCAAAAGCAAGGGTATCCCATAACTACTATCAGAATGTGCTTGCTACCGTACTATGCTTTACACTAGGAAAATAGCAAAAGTTCTGAAGAAAAATAGGACTGTCGTGTGCTGGCGCAAAAATGCGCCCAACCACAGCCAAGCTATGCCCCTAGCTATGCTCTGGGGAGAGCACTTCTAAGCTAATAAGATGTCACCTCTTGTTGCTGTGAGTTTCACATTTAGTGAAAACCCTTTTTAATTACACAGGTGCAGCCATTACATCCGGCCCAAAAGTCCTTAAATGACTTCAACACAAGAAAAGGTATTTTGCTTATTATTACAGATCTATCATAGCTACCACAATTCAGAATAAAGAATTTCGTAACTACCAGTGTTAACTTCAGATTTCATTTCTTTTATATCTTCGTTTATCTCATTTTGAAGTTTGCCAATGCGAATATTTATCTTTTCTTCAGTCTGTTTTGCTTCGTGTGTTTCCATGGTTATCTTCTGTATTTCTTCTATTTTGTCAATTTTCTCTGCCATTTGGTTGAATTTCATCTCTATAGCTCTTTCACTCATTTCCTGGAGCCAGAAGGAAGAATTTTAATTATTTACTCTGCAGTACAGAGGTCTTTCCTAAACATACAATAGATATCGATTAATCATCTTTGATTAAATATGCAATAGATAACTGATTTAAGGATCTACTGGAGAGAGTTCAGCAAAGGACTATAAAGATGATGAGGGGACGAGAACATCTCTCTCATAGGGAAAGGTTAAGGGACCTGGGTCTATTTAGCCTGGAGAAGAGAAGACTGAGAGGGGATCTTATCAATGCTTATCAGTATCTAAAGGGTGGGTGTCAGGGAGATTAGGCCAGACTCTTCTCAGTGGTGCCCAGCAACAGGACAAGGGGCAACAGGCACAAACTGCATCACAGGAAGTTCCATGTAAACATGAAGAGGAACTTCTTTATTTTGCGGGTGGCAGAGCACTGGAACAGGCTGCCCAGAGAGGCTGTGGAGTCTCCTCTGGAGGTATTCAAAACCTGCCTGGATGTGATACTGAGCAACCTGCTCGAGGTGAACCTGCTCTAGCAGAGGGGTGAGACTGGATGATTCCCAGAGGTTCCTTCCAACTCCAACTATTCTGTGATTCTGTGATCTTCTATGTGGAATTCGAAGGTGTAAGGCATTAGAATTTTTTATAAAATGATTTAAGCTGACTTGATTACTATAGGCTAAAATACTGATCTATTTGGAAGTGATCGGATTTATTGGAAGACTCTCAGGCTGTGGGGGTGTTATACTAGATATCATGAAAAGAAATATTGAGGAGGAGGTCTGAAAATCTCACTCAATTAACATCTTAATTACATCATCTTAATTGTTAATAATGTTTTTGAATACTTCCTGAGAAGTAGTAGAAGGACATTTTAATGAAACTTACAGTGTTTTCTTTAAAAGTCAGTGAGAGTTGGTCAATTTTTTGCGCGAGCTCTTTTTCAATCCTTTCATGTTCCTGTTCCAACCAGCTACGTGCAGACAAAATCTGGCTGCTGAGTTCCTCAATAGCATTTTTTAATCTACGAGTGTAATAGAAATTAACAGATACAAAAGAGCAGGACTTTCAGTCATTCAGCAGTGACATTTTTATGAACATTAATTTAAAAATTAATGACAGTTTAATACATTCATGACCCTGTAGTAAGATGAATCTTTGAACTGTAAGGCTGGTAAACTGGCCAAGGTAGCATTGTTTTAGAAAAGATGAAAGAGCACAACAAAATAGTTACACGAAACACACTGCAACATTTTAAGGCATAGAAGACACAAATTCTTTGCAGCATTGAAATCTGAGTATGGTCATCCATTCAGATTATAATCTCTGTGTCCATAGGTCTTGAATCTGAACAAAGATTTGGTAACCCCTTATTTTAGTGGCAGTGCTGGTTCATATAGACCTATTCAAGTTTACACCAACCAGTAGTGCCAGTGAAACTGCTTTTTTAGACAGTCTTTTGCTAATGAATATTTGAAATCTGGATCTATTCTTTCATCTGGTTTGCAAATAGTTTTACTGACATAACTGATGGGATTGCATGAGGATGGCAATAAACAGTAAGGAGTAAAGATGTGGATAACTGACACTGAGTGAAATGCCTGGAGAGGAGTTAATATCTGAGTTGAATACATCCCTGTATAATAATTAGTAGTAGTAGCACAGTAGCTAATAATTTAATAATTAATAATTTAGGTATTTGAGTTATACGTTCAAGTTATACGTTACATGTTATTTGAAGCCAATTTAAAGCAGTAACACTTTGTGAATGCTGTGCCTCTCTTCCTGGTTGCTTGAGTTGAACTTTTTGCCCTGTTATTGACAGCCACCTCCAGCATTCATTGCTTCTCACAGTTCTTGCAATAACTACTAAACCACTTATACAAAAAATCCTTAGGTGTGTTCTTTAATACAATCTCTACTTGGATACTTAACTAGGGATTTAATGGGCTTTTCAAAATTGGCTAACCAGATTAGGGGCAGAATTCTTGTTGAAAGTGAGTCCTGCTTGTGCTTTTGTAATATTGTTGAGCACACAAACATATTTATACAAGTTCATGCTTTGTAGATCTAAAGATTACAACAGTGGAACTTGGAAAACTTGAGACCCTGTCTTGCAAGGTGCATGGCAGCAGCAAGGTTTCCCAGGCACTTACTTCATTTCCAGGAGGTGGAGCTGTTGGTTGCTCTCTTTGTAGGCAACCTTCAGCTTTGCTTCTTGTTGCATTATTGATTGCTCTACTCTGCTCAGAAGGTGAGAAATCTGAAACAAAATTAAGAATTTACTATTTTTCAACAGCTTTTCATCACAGTCTTATTTGGGACATTTTGGTAACAACAGAGGAGACCTTAAAGAAGGGCTTCTTTTGCTCACATTTCAAAATTGTTGAATTTGCACATTTTACTTTATCATACTATAAAAATATACTATCACACAAGAAGACAGTTTTAACATGGTGAAAACTGTAATTTTTCAGCCATAAATAATTTGAACAGGCTTGCCTTCAAAGCATCTGCCTGCTCCCCCCACCCTGAGACAGATAAATTTACACGATCCATACATCTCCATGTTGCCACTTAAGCAGAGTAAACAAATGGTAAAGCACTCCACCAATACTGAGTGATATTCTTCATCACTTCATGTATAATGGCTACTGCAGTGATAAACAGGATTTAACGATAGGGATAGGTCATTACTAACAGAAAATGCTTCTCACCAGAGCAATCATCCCAGTTTTACAAAACATACTGTTCTGTTTCACAAGATCCTGGCATGCTGGCATGATAATATACTATATTGAGTCTTCTGAGAAAGGTAAAGTGGATTTTAGCCATCTACCTACTGCAAAATGAAGATGTAAAATACTTCTGTTGCCCAAGAAAATGGGAAGGCCTCGACATACGAAGGCCTCGATATGAAGAATCCTTTTCCTTAATGCCATAAATCTCTGCTTATATTTAGTGCTCGCTTCCATTCCCATACCCAATGGAAAAGAAACCTGATGGACAGATTAATGAATTCACAGAACCCAAAACTGATTTTGTTTTGCAGTCCTTCAAAAATTGTGTTCAAATACATATAAAATCATCCTGGGAAGGCCAAAACCTACAGGAAGAGACAACTGCATTGTTTTGGGAGTTTTGTAGAGCATCCATGTTATGTTCACGTTCCAACCTCAAGAAGCCATTTGGGCCAGTAACACTGACTTTTGTTCATGCCTAGAGTCCTTTCAGGTGCCTTTGCATACTAGTGCCAGCATCCCAGAGGCAGCAAATTAAGGACCTTTTTTTCAGTTAGACCAGTACAGTAATGTAGCTAGGTACCACTATCCAATCTAATAAGGACTCTGAGCAGATATACCTCTCCATTTGTAAATCTGTACCTCCAAGGATAAGAATTAACAGTAATGGAGCCTGCGTGAATTAGACAGTAACTCTTACCCATCCATAGATTGCTTTGGTCTGAATACCATACCTGTATTTCTGCCTCTTTGATTTTAGATTCTAAGATCAGCTTGGAGGTGTGTTGGTCTTTACTTAGGCTCTGAAGTCTTTCATATGTAATCTTATGCTCTGCAGACAGTCTGGCTAACCCAGCATCACACCTGTTGGAATAAATAAACACCAGAGCAACAGCTGAATAGAAGATAAGGTCTAGGCTTTTTAAATTACCCTTTTTAGATGTGGCATTTCAGTGAAATTGCCAGCTAACGGAACAGTGTCTTACGAGACTGTAAGAATGGTGATGTATCTTATAGGATTCAGCAAACTGCTCTCAGCTGGATTAGAAGTCAAACAGTCTGACACATACATTCCTGTCTTGTTGGTACTGACATAATATGTGTAGACAGTGGCATTATCAGTCAGGGAAATCACATTAGAGATGCAAAGATGTAGAATTTCAATACTTGGTATTTTTTTCATACTCAAAAAGACATCTGTTAAGGTGTGTATGATTTTGCTTATATGATTAGAAGCCTAAATCACTGAAGACCTTTTTCTGGATATTGTAGCTGTGTTCCTCTGAGTTTTACATTCTCGTTTTACACTCTCATTTTACATTCTCATTTTTATTTGTGGTAGTATACAATTAACATGCGTAGTAAACCGTGTGGGGCAAATACTACAGTTCTTAATCGTTATTTAGGTTAAATTGTTATTGAAAGCAATGGCAATTTTGTCTCACAAAAGACTATGAAATGCAGTCCTAGAACGTAGTAATTATTGTTTCCTTTCTTCACATTGAAACATTTCAGATGCTGTAATGTTTTCAGGATAAATGTACTATAGAATATGTGTATTTTCTACCACATTTCAAAATACTTTGGTCAGGTGGATTTCGTCCACAGTAATAGAATAAGGACATTAACTGATCTGTAAAAATGTAAGTACTGTAATTTCAAGAGTAAAACCTCTGTGAAGTATGAGTCATGTCTATTTTTTTGCTGAGGGAACTATGTAATCAGCCATGTTGCCAGATTTGATCTATGAACCTGACGGAGAACAGCCAGTAGTTACAATTTGAGAGAGAAAAAGGCAGTAAAATGGAACAAGCTAAGGCGTGTTAAGTCATTACACATTTTAACCTCTTTTTAGTCACATTTCAGTTCGAAGGCTTTCATTTCAACATGTATTTTTGTCACCTTGGTTACAGCAACTCCCATTATCATTAAACATGGAGGGAAAGTAACAGCTAAAATGACAAATGTAGCTTCTGCTTAGTATTACGGTACAATTTCAATATAAAAATCATCGGTAATGCAAACTAGCATATAGAAATTATAAAACTTGTGGAAATTAATTTATAATTTAGCAGTTCAGCATTGTGAGACCAATTAGTAACATCTGGAGGAAGACCAGATAAGGTTTACATAGCAGTGAGCCATACTTGTATGTCTTAGAATCAGGCGGTTTCTTTAGAAAGACAAGAGAAGGCACATCTCTCCATGTTGTTAAATCAGAGTCAATCAGAGGAATTAAATCATCTTTCATCTAGTCACCAAATGCCTGTGGGCTAAAAAAATGGTTAGTTTTGTTTCTCTGAGGCATGATAGAGAATATAAAAAGCCACAGCTTTGAAACTACTGCAGCAAATGTAAACAGCAGGCATCTGTAATTGTTGTTAAGCCGAATTAGTGTTTTGGGTTTAATCACAGTGCCTCTCTCTTCTCTGTGGAACCCAGTTACGTATCAAAGGCATCATACAGTTGTGTGGTAACTGAAACATGAAAATTGTGACTGTTAATTTAGTGTCAGCCTGGTAGGTATAAATCAGATTATTTCATTATTCTACAGAGATACTGTAATTGCCACCCTTTTAAACAAAATTGGAATAAAGTTTAAATTCCATTGTCTGAAGTTATGGAATGTTTATCCTGCTATGTTTGGGAGTTTTTTAAAACAATGTTCCATATATTGAAGTGGTCGAAGAGAAGTCTTTTTGCTGTATGTATTGAACACACTCACAAATACCTGATTAGTTTTGACCTGGAAGAAAACATTAGTGTGCTCAAAGAATGACATTCTGATATTAATGATGTGATTATCCATTGAGACTTAAAAACTCACAAAAATTAAATAACTTCAGTCCATGCTTCCACTAGCTTTCAAACTGGGGGTTGGGGGGTGTTGGGTGGCAGCAATCATAAGATGAACATATGGAAAACCATGAGCTTTCTAACAATTTTACTTCAGGTTTCTACTGCACGATGGGTCAGAAGAAAATTAAACAAATGGGCATATTAGAGTTCGGAATTTTTCCCTGTTAAAAAAAAAAGAGAGAGAATAAAAAAGGCACACTATAATTCCCAATGAATTTCCCATACCTCTGAAAGTTCTACTTTGATACTTCTTTATAGATTCATGTCAAAATGACAATAGGATTCTTCATAAAAATAGAACTAAATGTTTCTCAATACAAGATTTAAGTTCCTGGGTAATTTAACCAGACTGTCTATATAAATTAAGCCAGTGGCCCATGGGCATAAAGACAGAAGTTGAAAACAACTTTTGAGGTTTGGTCATCTTAAAAGCAGGAAAAGAAAGAAGAAATAGATTCATCATCATGGCTTGGCTTCGCGAACAAAGATCTGGGAAGGGCTTTTCCCACGCTCACTGCAAGCGATGAGTGCACCCTTCGGGCCTGCGCGGTGGGTTTTTTAGGTGAGGTGCAGCGTGCGCAGAACTGGCTCCACCCTTTACACCTGAGGTTCATCTGCCTGGGCCTAGCGAGCTTGGACGCTGACAGCAAAGTCCTCTGGTCGTAGGTTTGGTTAGAGTGTCCTTCTCTTAGATGATGGAGCCTTACAGGGCTAAACGAGCTCCATCTGCCCGGGTCTGGAGTCAGAGTTGTCCTTCTCCTAGGATGGCTGCCCGAAGGCTAGTGAGCCCATCCTGCCTGTGGACACACTTTGTCTGACCCTTCAGTTGAGACCTGTCTGGCTTGGGAGACCCCACTGGAGGCCCATGCCACCACCAGCACAGCTCTCAACCTCACAAGGGCACACAAGCTCCTTCCCCACGGCACGGGGATGCCCGTGAAAGAGTCGCTGCTCTACCTCCGGACATCACAGACCCGGGCACAGGGCGGACGGGGCCTGCCAAGAACAGGAGTCCTGGAGGGTAGAAATAGATTAAGATTTGAAGGAAGAATACTAGTTTAGAAAATATAAGAGCAGTATGTAGAACCATTTTGTACACATAAATGCACAATAACTAATACTCTGTCTTCATGTCCAAATTGCTGAAGCTGGCCCTACAAACAACCGGGCGCAGTTTTTCGTGTGCAGTTGCACACAAGCACTGTTGAAATTTGGGGCAAAGACGCACTAGAATGGTTTGTTTTACTACTGTTTGATTTTGGAGGACATTTGCTGAAGGTTTTGATTGCCAAGCTGGGTACTTGTGTGTAATTTGTAAATGAAGAGAGATTTTAATATAAACAGTGAAATTACCAAACAACTGCCTTCCAAGTCACAGTAATGAAAATGTTATTGTTATTTTTTAGGCACACTGATGAGTATTTTTGTTGTTGTTGATCTCTAAGAAATCAAAACACAATGGTTGTTGCATTTGATATCACCAGGGATTAGATAAAGCTGAGAACTATGCCGATACTCTGCAACAGGATGCTATATAAATATGCTGTAATGGTACATACAGGTTTTTAATGCTCCTGGTTTATCGTAATAGTGGATGTTTCAATTAAAATACCAGTGTTTCACTGAAAAACAAGTAGCTGAAGAAAAAATAGTGAAAAACAAGTTTCCCTGCGTGCAGGGGATCCACTGGTCAAGAACAGCAGAGCTAGTAGAATCTGAACAGCCTGGCCCAGGGAGCACAGGTCAGTCCTCATTGTGTGCGTCGCCTACACAGCAAGAAGCCAGAGTGCAGCAGATTGATTGTACTTACGAAGTTCGTCATGCAGTGCAATTCCAGATGCATCAGACTCATTTTCTGTGCAGTACAGGAAAATCTGCCTACATGAAATGAGTCCAGAGTGCTTGGAATGAATCAGATCTATATATTTTTTTTAAATATACAAAGTAGGCCCAGTTTGAACATGCGTAGTTGTAATTTCTCTGGATGTTTCAGCTATCACAAAGCTTCTACAGACAGCTATTGCTAGTGACCAGCCTGCTGTATTTAAACTTTCTAGACAAATAACCATAGTCCACAAGTTATTCTGTAAATAAATGATAAGGCACTACTCATTAGTTTTACAATCTAATATCCCTAGAAATAGAATTCATGTTATATAAGATTACGAACATGAGGGACAGGAGCTTGGAGTAATGGATCTATTGGCATCTATCTAATTTTCTGCTGAATGTGTCATTGAATTTAATAGAGGTAGTATTTTCCTTAAAGTTAATAATGCCGATTCTTACAAAAATATACAGCATCATTCACACATGGTAAACACTGTAATGATGCTTTACAAATTCATCAATAAATTATGCTTAATAAGAAATGGTCCAGAGAGACGAGCTGTAACGAGTATTCAGTCTTGTGCTAGGGGTATTATTTGATTCTGTGCTGCAGGTGAGGTCAGCTGTGAAGTTTGTCCGAATCTCGCTCCCCCAGAGCTGTGGGTAGTGTGGTTTTGGAGCGGTGCTTCAGAACTGCATGTGCGTGTAGGGATCCCTGTTCTCATCATTAAAAGCAGCAGCTCTCAAGAAATAATGAGACAGTTGTTCGATGATATATTGACGTGTTACAGAACAGTTGGTGTTAGGAAATAAACACCGCTCTCTCCAATACTGGAGTTTAATAGGATGTTTAGTATGCATGGTATTACTGGAATTGAAATTTGGCCAGAAGCTGGAGATTGACACTAAAATTGTTACCAAAAGTCTGACCAAAAGGCTCAGACTTCAGTGGTTTACTGTCACACAGCATATATAAACTGATTTACGTTAATGGTCCATCTGAACAAGTCTAGCTCAGAGCAAAAGAGATGTACCTGGAGTTCACTTAGCCTACTGTCGCTACAGCCTGAGCCATACATAGTACCTTGACCGCGGCTGAGAGCTGACGCACAATGAGTTGGTAACCTACAGTAACCTGATCATGTGTCTAAGATTTGCTTTTTGTACTCATCTGAAAGCTAACAGGACTAGATGTAAAAATAAGATTGCATTAGGTGAAGTCATCTTATTTTATGTAAAGAACATTGGCTAGAGTAATCAGAAAGTGTTTATCCCAAGGAAAGTTTCTGTTAAGTATACATCTAGTGCCAACAGCATAATAAACTGCCATTTTGATCATGATCTCCAGATATTGCTATAATCATTATTCACAGGAACACTAATTTTTGAAGTAGAATATGTCTGTAAATAAAGGCAAGTAGCTTTCTCCCATGGAACACTGATTTAACTTAATGGGAAGCTTATTTTCTTCCTCATGCTGGGAAAAATTTTATGTAGAAAGTATAATGCTGGATAGAAAGAACAGTTAAAAGACAATAAACTGATTCTTTTATGTTAACAAATGCAAATACCCAACATTCATTGCATAGTCTGACATAATGCACATTGGTATAATCTCATACAATTACCAGATAAATAGCAACCCAGGCGCAGTACAAGGGTGTTGCCCTAACTAAATAATGGCAAAAATCCTGGCACAGACTGTGCTAGTCTACCACCAACCCCCACACCAAGTCCTCAGGACAGGCAAGGGCCCCATTGTGAGGCTCATGTTGGCACGTGTTTATTCACTTCAGTTCTGTTATGGAAAGCAAAGGCTCTGTATTTTGCTTCACAGAGTGTTGGTAACTATGTTGCTCCAAATACAGACCTCTTGCAGGATGTAGTATGATCTCGAAGGGGACTTCAGTATAAAAAAGCAGGAAGAGCTGAGCATGTAAATTTGCCAGGGATTTCTCAGTGAGATAGATATCTATGTGTTTATATCTATCTACCTATATTTTTCAGTCAATTTTCTGATTTGACAAAATAAACTTGTCTAGTTCATTCCAGATTACTAAAGAATAGCACATGACTTTAAAAAACCCAAGAGTATGTAAAATGTCTTTAAAGTATTCTTTATAAAATGGGCTATGAAAGTTACAGTGGAGACTTCAATCTAATAATCTATGAGAAAGCTTTTGTTCAAGGCAAATCCCTCCCTGATTATTTCTGTAGGCTGTTGAAGGTTGTCACTAAATCAGTTGAAGTACAAAAAAGAAAAAGAAAAAATAATCTGCACAATAAAAATAATAGGTCAAATTCAAGACAAGTATAATTCCACCAAAGTTATTAGCCAAGCTACTTTAGGCCAGATTAGCTCCTTTTTCTATAGCTGTACCTATTCTCTGTGTCCAACTTTACAGACACTTAAGCAAATGTTGTACTGGGGTTTGTTAATGTGCCACTGATGGCACATCATAAAGTCTGTGTAGTTGCACAACTGTAACCTGGGACTTCAAGTAGCCTGTGAAACCTCTCTTCACAATTTTACAGTTTTCTGTTCCCTACATGTCGGGAAGCCTGCGTAGGTTTTGAGATTGCTTACCAACAACCAGCACAGATTTTTACTTCTAAAATGCATGCAAAAATGTTCAACTATGATGTTCTTTACAAGTGCAGATTGTTCCATGCTGCCCTTATAATTGTGCTAATTAATTTGTTTCAAAGATAGAGCAGTCTAACCATCGCACTTTTTAAAGCTGAACCAAATCCAAATTTCTATGGAATTTGAGGTAATTTATTAAAAACTAGTTTCAGCCATTAAGGGTGATATTGTTAAGTTAAATGAATAATAATCCTTTGCACTCCAGTATTATATATTATCTTGAAAACACCGAGCAAAATTATCACGGGAATTTTGCCAAAGTTTAATTCAGCCCATTAGTATTCATACTTCAAGATTTAAACAGTATTAGCTAGTCCCCAGAATACACTTTTGTGTTGACTTTTACCTTGCAACTCTTCCCCGAAGATCTCCCAAACCAGAAAGCTGCCGCATTTCCAGACTCTTCAGGGTAGAATTTGTTCCATAGCTGAGATTGTCTCTGACACGTATCTGTTCCTGCAGCATCTACAAAGCATTCATATGCAAATATCAACTGAGTATATATCACATTTAATGTACACTTAAAATGTCATCCATTTTTTCTGCAGTATTTCAGTAACATCAGATACTATTATATTATTACTTCATTAAAAGCTCTTTCTTGTATTATACTAAACCAGATACCTTTTAGGTAATTTATTATTTCTTATTCTTAGTGCCCAGTCTGCACATAAATACCTTAATATGTATAAAATATAAATTGACAATAGAATGGCATCTTAAATATTCATTCTTATCCTTTCATTTTCCCCACCACACCCCTGTTGCTCATTACAGCAGAGGTCAGACGTGAAGTCATGTATCTGCATATAATTAGGTCATAAAAATGAGCAGTTGGGTTTGGCTGCTTGGAGTTGTCAGTAGGTTGGGAGTGAAGGAAAGTTTATTATAGATCTAAGGTATTTCCTGCTGTTTATACAGCACAGCCTTTGGACTGAAGTTGAGCTGGGTATTAGTGTCACAATAATTCATTTTTTCAAGGTTTTCCAGTGCAGCTTTTGAAAGCAAGCTTATTAGTACCACAAAAGTTTCTGTGTTTATATGCTAATATCCTGTGCTGTTTTCACAGCCACTGAAAGAATTATGTAATTTGCAAACAGTTTTTCAAGTTACAAAAACAATTTATAAGCTTACAGGACCTTTAGACCTTGTCTGACCTTTCCTTATCCTGTGGTAAACTTTCTTATTAGACGAAAAAGAATAAGTAGCTGAGATGGCATTAGTCCTGTGAAAAATTGTTAACATACCTCAATGTCCCGATTAAGCTGCCTCACTATTGCTGTTATGTTTCGGATATGTTCTTCCAAGAGTTGCCTAGCCAACCGGTCGCCCCCCCCCTTGTTCTGCATTCTGCGCAGAGTGGAAACAATGTCCTCCTTAATTCGAAAAGCGTGTTCCACAAGAGCTGCCGTTGTTTTCTCATGGCTTAGGATTCTGTCTTCCAGCTGATCCACCAGGCTTGCAGATGCCAGCGGGACTGCTGTCAACGCCTGGCTGTGCAGCGGTATGTTTCGAACCCGTCTAGAGAAGAAGAATATCCAGATATTGTTAAGTTCTCACACAAAACTCTGCAATGTCTTTCCACTGGAGATACGATCTTAGTAAGCAGTACTGGGGAGAAGCACCAAAATACTGGTGGAGAGAGGGCCCACTGCTACAAATACATGGGTGCTGTGTTGGCTACTGCATGTATCTTGTACCAAAGCAGGTCAGGCTCTTTTTCCTACTTCTTAAGGAAGCTTACAAAAGTATAGGATTTTTAAAAAAAGACATTAGCATTATAAAAGTAGTTACAATGTAGAACTATAATTTGATTAAGAATCCAAATTCAACATCCTTTTATTGAGTTTAAGAAGTAATGCTGTATGTCTCTACAGTTTTCAGGCTTAATTGAAGCAGTAACTGCAGAAGGTAAATACTGCAAATTACATGAAAACAGACCAAAATTATGACACACGTCTTATGATTTAGAAATAAAATTTTCCTCCCAAATAGCTTACATTTGGGTACCTTGAAAAATTGTCTCGATTTTTCAAGAGAGCTCTGCATTATGTACCTGCCATGGAAAGCAATGGAGCTTATGGGTGCTCAATGTAAAAAAATTAGGCTGCTAATGGATGCTGTCTTTTCCTGCTGCTATATTCTGTAAAGAATATAGAAAATTTTCAGAAGCGTAAGTGGAAGATACAAGTTCAACCCCACTTTGAAAGAGGAGATCTTTTTCTTGGAACTCTGTTATTTACTGTGTATTCTCCATGTTTTTTCCTGTTAATGAGCAAAATTAAGAGTTTACTTTTACCATGATGATACTGATAGAGATTTATGAGGACTCCAGCAAAGGTCACCTCTGGCTCTGAGTTTTCACACTCATTCCATGCCATTAGAAGACTGGCTAAAGTGTAGTGTTCTTGGACTTCCACTCAGTTACAGTTTAAGCTATTTCATTTCTTTGGGAAAGGGTTAAATAAGAGCTGAGTAAGGAATTGTGATGTGGGCCATGATTTGGATGAGTCTACAGTATTTCACTTGGCTTTGCATGCTAATGCCAAAGTCCCAAGTCACAGTATTATTATATATAGGGAATTGAGAGACACATAATACTCTGCAATATGAAGAGTTTATTTTTTTATATTCCAAACTGTACCTTTCAGAAGGGGCAAGAGTTGGGAAGATTGGGCTTCGCTGGGCCATTTTCCGGTCAATAATTTATGTCTGTTGAAAAAGTACACATTGAATTATTTAACAGTTTATATCTGGCACTGAAATGACTTAAATGCTTCTGCTTTAAGTGAACCTTTAAGTAACGATTAAGATTACACTAACAGCTCTAATCTTGGACTTCAGAAATTGCTTATGGAATAAATGCAATAAAAATCAATACAAAAGAACAAAGAATAAAACCTAAAAAGTGCTAACAATCTTTTTATAGTGAAAACAATAATCTTGAGAAAGGCAAAGTTGACAAACCTTGAAACTGAAATCCGCTGCTGACCCACAGAACTGGTTTGGCAGGACAGAAGCAAACAAACTTCTTGTCCCCAGTCTGTCTGCTGGCCTCAAACATCATCAATCCATGAATAACAAAGTAAGATCTACAGGATTATCATAAAGCTTAAGAAAATATTGGCTAGAGAACGAAATAAAAATATTTAATGACAGCAGATTTTTAGGGGTAAGGTGTTTTTTGGGTAAAAGCATTGGCAGGCAGAAACCTAAACAGAACGTAAGGGATGTCAGCATAGTTTAGCAAAACTGAGTCTTTTATTAATTTGTATTCAAATTTCAATAACCACAGTTTATGTTGTAAGTAAATTCTTCTGTGGTAAGAAAGCAGATTCTGTTTTTAATTTTTAGACATAGCTAGCCAGACTGTGGCAGACATCTCAGCAGGGTAGATCTGTTAAATAGCTTCAGAAAGACATTTTAGATATCTTATTCTAAGTGAAACCAGTACCTGGCTCAGTAGCTTTGTCCACTGACAGAAATTAAATTAATTAAAAATATGGTAGCCTAAATCAAATCCACCTATTCCAGCCTACCTACAACAAATAAACATTTTTAACTATAAAGAGAATGAGCATGGCCTGAGCCTGAATTCCTTGGGGACCTAAAATCCTGCCTGAAAACTAAAGGCTGATGTATGAAAAGAATTTTGCAATTGCTGGAGAAATCTGGTGCAACGCACTGTACAAACAGAAAGAGAAAAATAGGATTATTGGAACAAAACCATCAAATATCAGTTGAAAGAAGGGATTGGACTATTGTCTGAGATCTCAAAATGCAAAGTATGTTTGTGCTTTAGAAACATATGAAAGCACTGCCCAGAAGCAGAGAGCATTGTCACCGTGTGTGTGTTCTATTTATAGCACAGTGCTTCAGAAACTACAAATTTAAAAAATTAGTTTTAAGAGAAACTGGGTTGCTGAGCAGCGTTCACACTAGACTGGAATTCAGAAGGTCTGATTTTAATACCTTACTCAGTCTCTGATCCTGATGACTTTGGACAAGTTAGTTCCATGTCTGATGACTCAGTTTCCCTATGTGGAAGACAGATGATGATACGTACCTCCTGGTTTAAGTTCTTATAAGCCTATAAGTAAAATGTATGGTATAAGAGCTGGGTATCGTTACGATGACTTTGCATTCCAAATCCTGCGCAGACACTGAAAGTCCGGTCCCGCAATCTGTTCCTCACACCTGTAGTTTCCCAGCTGTTTTTTTTTTTAAACAATGCCACCGCTCTGCGGGGTGTCCCTCCTAGCTGCACCGCAAGGTTATACAGTAACCGGGCACCCAGCTCTCAGTAGATCTGAGCTCATATGGTCCTCTGGCCCATAACACATTTTAATGATCTTGATTCAATGAAGCATTTAAACACAATTTAACTATGAACACGGGAATATCCCACTGATTTAAGAGGAGTTACGCAGCAGCAAAGCACTGGGTGCTACCTAGAAAAGCGAAGAACAAATATTAAGAGCTGTACATCCAGGAGTATCATAGTGAAACACACCTTATAAAACCCAGCCAAACAAAAAAAACCTCAACTCCAGTGTTTTAATCTTAACATCCTTCAGTATCCATTTATTATGGATTATCATTTATTATGATTGAAAAAAATGTTTCAGCAGAGTAAGCATAGGATTGATTGAACTTTTTACTTTTTCTGCCAGACTATCATTAGACGTGCAGCTAAATGCAACTGCCTGGAGAAATTGTGCACACGAAACAACAGTTGCACAGGTGGACTTCTCAATCATTTGTTATTGCTAACTTCAGCACATCACTCGGTGCACACAGAAATATCTCATCATCAATTTTCTGATTTCTTGATCTGATCCAGCATCCAGAAAGGATGTGCGAAGCTCTTGTTCAGCTGTTGTAAAAACTACGCTGCAGTTTGGAGCTATTTGCAGTAAACAAGAACAAATAGGTTTCAGAACTAATGACAAACACCCTCTCTATGAGTGTGTGTAATAACAATTTAGACTAATATATACAAAATAAAAGGAAAAAAGAGATGTCCTGATGTCTAGATTCAGAGTGTAATTTCACATAGCTCCAATTTTAATGGCAGTAAACTGGGATCAACTAAAGATACCAGTTGAAATACTGACTTCAGGTGCTTAATTTTTTTTTTAAATAATGTTGTCTCCTGTTTGATACTGCTATAGCAATTTAAATCATGATACATTAACCCAGTAAATTTTGGTTAATTGATTTAATTTACTGAATAATCCTACTATACTTGTCACATGGATGAGATAAAGATTTTTCCCAGTTGGAAATGGTATGCCTGATTGCCAGAAATAACAGTTCAATAGACACTTCAGGCAGCTTTTCCATACAAACGTGGGGTACTTCTTTATCGTTTCTAGAAGTCATTGACATCAGACACGTAAAAAAAGCTTGAAAATAAACCATACAATGGGACATGTTGAAGAAACACTTTTAGCAATGCAAAGTTTGCTCCTTGCTATTAGTACTGCGGCATCCCTTCCCCACTTCAGCAGGCTGCCTTGTGTGATTATTTTCTGTGGGTTCTCAGTTTCTCCTGTTTTGAAGGATAATCACATCTGTAGCGTTCAGTTCTCCATCGTCCATTATAACCTATGGCTGTGCACCTCGGAGCGTTTTTTTCACATTCATTCGTACAATATGCCTGTGGGGTAGGAAAACATCATCCCCGAAAATACGATCTTCCTTGTGTTGCTGGCAGGGAAGTGAAGCACGGGGCTGGGGGGGAGTGGATGCGACTTGCCACGAGTCACGCGGGAATCAAATCAGACTGAAATACCTGCCTCGGCAAACACTTTAATCGCTCTTTTCTTCTTAAAATAGAAGCCGCTTTGGTTGCTACATAGGGAGCACATGACAGCACCAGCCCAGGAGCCTCAGGTTCCTAGTGTTACTCGGAAGCGCTTTGGGGTAACATTTTGGAGTTAGTGACAAAGTCCCTGTGTCGCAGCTCAGCGAAAGGATAGGTCAGGACCCGACCGTACCAGTGAGTCACATGAACCGGCCGCATGCAAACCCCCTGTGCGCGGCGGTGACATTTTGCCAACACGTACGCGGTGTGCGGTGGCGTGCAGGGAGGAGGCTCCCCACTGGGAGAGAGGTCACCACGCCAGCGTGGCTCCGAGCCCAGGCACAGGGTCCTCCTGAGAAATAGGTCTGACAGCTTGGTTGTGCTAATGCAGCTCTGCAGCGGTTGGGGTCTGAGCTGGAGCCCGTGCCG
>NW_010431337.1:0-214 GCF_000710305.1 Buceros rhinoceros silvestris
AACCTCAACCTCCCCTGCGACCACTGGAGGCTGTTTGCTCTCGTTCTGGTGCTGGTTCCTGGGGAGAAGAGACCGACACCCTCCCGGCTCCACCCTCCTGTCAGGGAGTTGCCCAGAGCCAGAAGGTCTTCCCGGAGCCTCCTTTTCTCCCCTGGTCCCCTGAACCACCACCCTGCCCCTGGTCCCTCAGCTGCTCCTCAGCACAGCTGGGCTC
>NW_010431338.1:0-228 GCF_000710305.1 Buceros rhinoceros silvestris
TCACCCCGCGGGCGGCGGGTCTCCGCCAGGGACAGGACCGTGCTGAGCCCTGGGGCTCGGCACCAGGAGTCAGGCAGACACTCGCCCAGTGCCACGCAGATGCCCGGCCCTGCTGTCCTCGTGCTGGCAGTGGGCACAGGACCCATCCACAGGTTCCTCAAGCCCTTTTTCCACCTCAGATCAGATCCCACACATTAGTATTTTGTTAGCTTGCTGGATCTAAGAACG
>NW_010431338.1:519-1005 GCF_000710305.1 Buceros rhinoceros silvestris
ATGCAAATTGATTAATTTCTGTATAAATATATGGATACTCTTTATGTGTATATATATGAAATCCATTAAAAATAAAATAGTTTTATTTATGTATTGTCCATTTATATAGACTTTTTAATATAAAAATGTTTATATATATAAATACATAATCAGGGATGACAGTATTGCCTTATTTTAGAAACCTGCTCCGAGACACATGTTCCATTTACAACACCACCGTTACCCTCGCCAAGTTTCGTAGTCTCTCTCCAAGTGGAAATGTATTTCAGCCGAAAGCTGTGCTGGCACCCAAGGAAGCAGTTACAGGCTCCCAGCGGAGCCTCAGTTATTTAACTCATTGTATCCAGTGTAATTGCTCTGGAAAGTCTTCGTTTCTAATTTTGCGTTTCTAAGATGTTTCTTCTCATCAAGAGAGACCGGACAATTTTATGAGGATGCTTTTCCTCATCTTTGCAGGCAGCGGCTGAGATGGGGCATCACAGGGGA
>NW_010431338.1:1083-1298 GCF_000710305.1 Buceros rhinoceros silvestris
TCATCAAGAGAGCCCGGACAATTTTATGAGGATGCTTTTCCTCATCTTTGCAGGCAGCGGCTGAGATGGGGCAGCCCAGGGCTGTGGCAGCTGCTTTGGTGCTGTGAGACCCTGGGGCTTTGCCAGCGCAGGGACAAAAGGTGCACATCAACACTGAGAGAGGTCAAGGGGCTGGAGGGGGAAGACAGCCCCCTCTGCGCCAGGCTTCTTACGAA
>NW_010431339.1:0-414 GCF_000710305.1 Buceros rhinoceros silvestris
AAGGAGGGTCCCACGTTTTCTGCGCAAAAAAACGCCACGGACTTTGGGTTTCCAGTTCAACCGCCCTTTGCCTTCCCTGGGCAAGGCAGGGCTCCCGGGCAGCACGAGGCACCAGAGAGGTCTCCCACAAACAAAAGGGAAAAAAGGGAGGGAGAGAGAGATCAGAGATTTGGGAGAAAAAGCTTTTCATCCATAGTCCTGACAACAGACACCAACTTAAAAAAAAAAAATCTCTTTCTCTCCCTGAAGAAATGGCATTGGCTGGACCCTTTTTTACAGGGGAGAAAAAGAAGTCAGCAGGTTTTCCAAGGGAGCTCCCCGGTCCCGTCAGTCGCAGCAGGGAGAGGTCAGTGAGGCCGGAAAGGTCTGTTCTCAACCGCCACACTGCAGCCGCCGCATCCTCCCGCCCACCCA
>NW_010431340.1:0-416 GCF_000710305.1 Buceros rhinoceros silvestris
ACACCCCCAGGTCCTTTTCCCCGGGCAGTTTTCAGCCGCTCTTACCCCAGCCTGGAGCATTGCCAGGGGATGGGGTGACCCAGGGCAGGGCACTGTGGGGCAGACAAAGACTCCTGGCACCGCTGGGTGCCCTCTCACTGACTTACCTGGCACTACACGGCCTCCAGTGTCCTCAGGTGGGTCCCCCTCTGGTCTCTCTGTCCCAGTTCTGGGTCTCAGGGCCCGGCTCCGCGCTGCCGACAGCACCATCTGGGCCGGGCGGCTGAGGCGAGCCAGGCTCCTGGTGCCTGGTTCCAGCTGCTGCAAGAGGGTCCTCAGCTGCTCCTCCTCCCTCGAGTTCCTGGAGACCAAGAGATCATCACCCCAGGGAGACCACCGGCCCCATGGGGACATTGCCAGCCCACAGGGACGAGTGC
>NW_010431340.1:546-935 GCF_000710305.1 Buceros rhinoceros silvestris
CCACAGGGAGGCGTGCAGAGCTGAATCAGGCCTGGCCACTTACCAGCGTGGTTCTGGGAAGAAAATCCGGGAGAAGGCTGGGCTGGAGCACCAGGGACTGTTCGCAGGCTTGGCCTCCTCCTGCGGGACAAGGAAGTGACCCTGGGGGTTGGAGACTGGCCCTGTGTGCCCCCCACCCCAGGCACAGCCCCTCATGCATTCTGCATGGGGCAGGAGCAGCGGTGATTGCAGAGAGGCCCCATCAGCTCCAGTGAGGAGCGGGCAGAGGGGCGAGAGGCACCTACCAGGCCATGCTGTGGGTCCAGTGGTGGGCTCTGGGGCTCCAGGAGGGGGTGCTGTGGGTCCAGTGGTGGGTTCTGGAGCTCCAGGAGGGGGTGCTGGGGGTCCAG
>NW_010431340.1:1632-1919 GCF_000710305.1 Buceros rhinoceros silvestris
CCCCATCCCATCCGATCCCTCTGCCATGTGCCATCCCATCGCACATCCAGCCCCACCAGACCCCTGCGCTGCCCTGGAGCTCTTTCCCCTCCAGATCGGGCAATCTTTACCCTCTTTGAACATCCGGACTCCGCAGCGGTTCCGCTCCAGCTTCGCATCGGCCGGTGTCATCAGGGCGACGCTGGGCACCAGGGTGAGGTAGGGCTGGTCGAGCGGCCATGACGAGCGTCCCACCTCAATCTGCAGGAAGGCACAGCCGCAGTTCCCTGTGTCCCGGCAGGGAGAAT
>NW_010431340.1:2174-2400 GCF_000710305.1 Buceros rhinoceros silvestris
GGACCGCGAGCTCCAGAGGGGTCTGCCGGCTGCGGGCATGGGGGCAGCTGAGCCAGGGGCGAAGCTCGTCCTCGCGCAGCAGGTTCTCCACTGGGTACCGGGGGTCCTGTGACGGTGGCAGGGACAAGGGTCAAGTGCTGAGTCCCTGCCCAGCCCAGCACCCCCCAACCCCAGGGAAAGGCCCCAAGACCTGTGAGGAGAAGGACACGACATGGCTGATTTTAAC
>NW_010431341.1:0-315 GCF_000710305.1 Buceros rhinoceros silvestris
GCAGGCACAAGGCAGAGCCAGGTGCCCGTCAAAGGGCATGGGAGGAGGAGAGTTTCAGGGCAGGCGATCAACCTCACAGGTGCGTGTGCAGGACAGGAGGGAGGATTCAGAATGTCCCCCTCTTCTTAGTGGCAGAGGTGGTGCCTGGGGTGGGTGGGACGGAGTGCGGTGCCTGTTCTCAAGCGCTTTGGGCTCTCTCCCCAGAGCTGCGGAAGCTGTCCTGCAGGGCCGAGCTGACTCCATCCTGGCCTATCATCAGCAGAACGTCCCGCGGGCAAAGCTAGACCAGGTACAACAGCCGTGAGCCCAGCGCTG
>NW_010431341.1:567-997 GCF_000710305.1 Buceros rhinoceros silvestris
TTTGTCGGGGGGGTGGAAAGCCACTTTGCTGTGGAAGCTCTTCGGAGCGAGTCCTGGCTGCTGTCAGCTGCGATGGGTCGTGGCATGTGGCCCTGCAGCCGTGTGGGCATTGCAGCTGACTGTGCATTTCCAGGGCATGTAACAGGCCTGTGTCTGCCCCACGAGGAGCGAAGGCAAACTGCCGCGGGGCATGTTGGTGGGACCGAGAGGTCTCTCCTGCCGGGGTGCAGGAAGGAATACCTACCCAGGGTTGTTCCCGCTCAGATTTATTTCCTTTTTCTCTGCCAGGCACCAGCTCCTAAAGTGCTGGGGGTTGCTGAGCCACTTCCAATTAACCCTCCTGCTGCCAGCACTCCACAGTCCCAGCCACCAGCACCTCAAGCGAGTCAGCCACAGCCGCAGCCTCCCCCACCGCAGACCCCGCCTCAGC
>NW_010431341.1:1281-1539 GCF_000710305.1 Buceros rhinoceros silvestris
CCAGTACGCCCACCGCGTCTGCCAACACCGTGCAGCCTGGGCAAGCGGACTCCTCTGCCACGTCCAGCTCCAGCCTCCTTGGGGAGGGCCCGGGCCCAGGGATGCCAGGGAATGGGCAGGCAGGGCCCCCACCGCAGCCCCCGCCTCAGCCCATCAGTCAAACGCCTATGCCCGTGCCCAGCAGCCTGCCCCAGGAAGGGACGAGTGAAGATGTCCGGAGAGATCTAACTCCCAACTCTTTGGGGAACAGCGGCGGCA
>NW_010431341.1:1621-2374 GCF_000710305.1 Buceros rhinoceros silvestris
AAGGAGCAGCTGGAGCACCGAGAGCGCTCTCTGCAGACCCTGCGGGACATTGAGCGTCTGCTGCTGCGCAGCGGGGAGGCCGAGTCCTTCATGAAGTCCAAGGGTGGGACTGCCCCTCCGCCGCAGGCTGCCTCTGCCCAGCCCCCTGCACCCCCCGTCAGCATGAAGAAGTACGAAGAGCCTCTGCAGTCCATGATCTCGCAGACCCAGAGCCTCGGAGGGCCCAGCCTGGAGCATGAGGTGCCCCACCACCCGGGAGCTGACATGGGGCAGCAGATGAACGTGATGATGCAGCGGCTGAACCAGGACAGCCTGACACCAGAGCAAGTGGCCTGGAGGAAGCTGCAGGAAGAGTATTATGAGGAAAAGCGGCGGAAAGAAGAGCAGATCAGCATCCACGGCCGGCCCATGCAGGAGATCATGATCCCGCAGTCGATGGGGAGCATGATGATGCGTGGGCCCCCGCCACCCTACCACAGCAAGCCTGGAGAGCAGTGGCCGCCGGGGATGGGCAGCCAGCTGCGGGGACCCATAGATGTGCAGGACCCTATGCAGCTGCGGGGAGGGCCGCCCTTCCCAGGGCCACGGTTCCCTGGGAATCAAATGCAGAGAGTCTCTGGCTTCGGAGGGATGCAGAACATGCCCTTGGATGCTCTCGGGCCCATGAACACCATGCAGCGGCCAGTCAGGCCCGGCATGGGGTGGAGTGATGATATGCCGGCTATGGGAGGCCCCGGGAACTTTCCACAGGGC
>NW_010431341.1:2507-3802 GCF_000710305.1 Buceros rhinoceros silvestris
CCATCAGGGCAAGGGGACCCCGAACGGTTCATGAATCCACGTGCCAGGGAGGAGATCCTGCGGCATCAGCTGATGGAGAAGCGCTCAGTGGCAATGCAGAGGCCCATGGGCATGTCCAGCAGTTCCATGAGCCAGGGCATGGAGATGGAGAGGATGATACAGGCTCACAGGCAAATGGATCCATCCATGTTTGCTGGGCAGATAACGGGGGACAGCCTGAGCAGTGCCCCCATGGGAATGGATTTTGCAGGCACTCGGGGGATGCTGAGCCCCCCCATGAGCCAGTCGGGCCTTCGGGACATGGACACGCCTATGGGCCCTGGCAACCTCAACATGAACATGAATGTCAACATGAACATGAACATGAACCTCAATGTCCAGATGACCCCACAGCAGCAGATGATGATGTCGCAGAAGATGAGGGGCCCCGATGTGATGGCCCACCAGGGCATGAGCCCTGAGGAGCTGGCCAGGGCGAGGGCTCAGAACGGCAATGGCAGTGCAATGCTGGGGGGACCCCAGAAAATGATGATTCCTTCCCAGTTCCCCAGCCAAGGACAGCAAGGCTTCCCAAGCGGGCAAGGGCCGTACCCCAGCATGCCCCAGGAGATGGGCAGCGGCTCAGACATGTTCAGTCCTGAGCAGGGCCCCATGCCTGTTGGGAGCATTGGTGGCACCACCAGGCTCAGCCACATCCCTCTGCCTCCGGCCTCCAATTCTGCTCCCGCGCAGGGGGGAAACCTGGCCAGCATGCACCCAGCCCCTTCCCGCGGGCTGGGGCGCCGGCCCTCTGACCTCACCATCAACATCAGCCAGATGAACTCCCCCAGTATGGGCCACCTCAAGTCTCCCACCCTCAGCCAGGTGCACTCGCCACTGGTCACCTCCCCCTCTGCCAACCTCAAGTCCCCCCAGACGCCCTCGCAGATGGTCAGCATGCCACCTTCAAACCAGTCTGGGCCCCTGAAGTCCCCGCAGGTGATGAGCTCCTCGCTGAACGTCCGGTCTCCGACTGGGTCACCAAGCCGCCTGAAGTCCCCTTCTATGGCTGTTCCTTCCCCGGGTTGGGTGCAGTCTCCCAAAGCCACCATGCCCAGCCCGGGAGTCACCCAGAGCAAGCAGCCACTCAGCATGAGCTCGTCAACTCCCATGGGAGGACTGGATCAGGGTACGCCCGGCGTCGGCTGTGCTCGGTGTAGCTGCGCACGTGGACAGTGTTTCTCTCCAGCCCGCGCCCTTTCGCAGGGGTGGGGAGATGCTCGTGCCTGTGCCTGCCCCTATTTCTCCTGGAGCAA
>NW_010431341.1:3845-4549 GCF_000710305.1 Buceros rhinoceros silvestris
CCCGCCCTTTCGCAGTGGGGGGGAGATGCTCGTGCCTGTGCATGCCCCTATGTCTCATGGAGCACGTGCTTTTTCCCAGGAGTCCAAACGGGGCCTTTTCAGGCAGACAGGAGGGTGAACCGAGCAGCTGGTACTTGATCCCGGCTCACGCTCTGTGCCACAGGCAGCACAAGATGTGTCTGTGCCGGGAAATCGGGGCAGTTCGAGGTGAAAGTGCATCACTGTTGTGGAGCAGGTCTCCGTGTGAGCCTGCTCAGAGCCTGGAGGGTGCCAGGCTGTGCCAGCTCTGCGTTTTGCAGCCTCCTCTGGTCACTGCCTTTGGAGGAGGGGACGGGGTTGCTGTCTGGTGGAGCAAGCCATGGGGCGCGGGCGACACTAAGCTGATCTCTCTCTTGCTTGCAGGTTCTCTCCCTTCTGGGCCTCGGAGCAGCTCCTCCGCACCAGGCAGTAACTCCTCTGGTGCCATGAATCCCAACATGCCTTTTACTTCCTCTCCAGATCCATCCCCCTCCCAGAACCCCCTCTCGCTGATGATGTCCCAGATGTCCAAGTATGCCATGCCCAGCTCCACGCCGCTTTACCACAATGCCATCAAAACCATCGCCACCTCTGATGATGAGCTGCTGCCGGACAGGCCGATGCTCCCACCTGGAAGCATGTCAGGTACACGCCTCTGGGGCTGGCCAGCCCCAGTGAGGGGTCCA
>NW_010431341.1:4674-6356 GCF_000710305.1 Buceros rhinoceros silvestris
CCCAGCAGGCCAGAGGGACCGGCTGGAGGAGGCACGAGAAGCTGTGCTCTTCTACCTACTGCCATGCCAAATAGTTTAAATCCGCCCGCGCTGGAAACAGTCTGATCACTGCCCTGTCCTGTGCCCGGGGTGTCTGTCAGCTTTTGGCTCGGGCGAGCTGTCTGGAAGTGCACGAGCCGGTCTGGCATTTGAGGCACCCTTCTTCCACGAGGTTGGGATGTTTCCAGAACTGCCTTTACCCTCTGCAGACACATTGGCCCTGGATTTTCACAGCTCCTGGAGCTGTCTCAGGCCCAGGGCTGGCGGGCAGGGTGCTGCTGCTCACAGCCCCCGCGCTCTCGTGCAGCAGGACAGGGACATTCCGAGAGGGGCTGGGTGTCTGGAGCTCTGAGCGGAGCCCAGGTGGCTCTGCAGGCAGCGCTTACGCCGCGGCGCACTTCTGATTTCGGGAGGCGACAGCCCGAGCCGCTCCGCTGGTGCGTGGCCCTGCCGAGGCAAATGAGTGGTTTTCGTCACTTGGTGACCAGCCAAAGGGGAATTCCGGCGTGCTCTACCACTGCACTTAGGGGTTTAAAGCTGTCTGATAAATATTTTTGGCAGTTTTCAAAATGAAAAATCATCTTTTTGACTCTTCCACTGCCAAGTAGTCACTTTGGTTGACCTCAGGCAGGCAAATGCATGGGCTCTCTCCCATCCCTCCGCAGGGACTGATGGCTCTGCCGTACCGCCAGGCACAGGCCTCCCTCCTGGGCAGCTCCTGTACTGGGCTGCCAGCTCTCGTGCCTTTTTTGCTCCTCGCTGCCCAAAGTTGGGTGGTCACAGGAGCGTGTCGGGCGGCTGACCCTGCAGGCGGGCAGCGGTAAAGGGTCGCTCCTCGGTGCCTTCCACGAAGCGGAGCACTCTGTGGAGATCGTGCTTTGGGGCTGCCCCAAGGTGCAGAGCCGGCCGGGACTCCCAAAGCAGGAATTACACGTGCAGCGTGAGCATGGGCCTGCACGATGCTGGGGCAGCGCTCTGCTGCTCGCAGCCGTGGGCACCTGCAGTTTGGGGAGCTTTTTTCTGGACGTCTGCAAGCCCATGGCGCGGCTGCTTGCTGAGCATTGCACTCCACGCTCGGGGCTTTCTGAGCAGGAGTGCTCGGCAGGTTCCAGCTGTGGGTTCTGCAGCCCTGAGAGCTCTTGGACAGAGATAACATCTCTCTTCTTCCTCCCCTCAGGCGTGACAGGGAATCAGCCGACTCAACTGCACTTGAACTCTGTGGGGCCTGGCTCCTCTCAGAGCCCCATGGGAATGAACCTGCCTGGTCAGCAACCCCTCTCCCATGAGCCACCCTCCGCCTCCATGATGTCTTCCCCGAACCCTCTGGGCTCCAACATTCCTATGCACCCGAGTGCGCCCGGGGCAGGCGTGCCCCCTCCGAACCCCATGATGCTGCCCCCGGGGCCCCAGGACTCGCTCAACCCGCCATGCGGCCCTGTGCCCAACAGTTCGCAGATGATTCCTTCCAGCCAGCTCGTGTTCCCCCGCCTGCAGCAGCCCCACAATGCCATGCCATCTCCCGCCGGAGGCATGCCCATGGCCCCTGGCGCAGGGGGCGGCCCTGGCATGCAGCAGCATTACCCGCCGGGGATGCCCTTGCCGCCTGAGGACCTTCCCTCACAACAGCCCGGCCAGATGCCCCC
>NW_010431341.1:6525-6891 GCF_000710305.1 Buceros rhinoceros silvestris
ATCCCGCCTCGGATCGGCGAGCCCTATCCGCCCCCCGTGCTTCCCGGGGTGGCATCGGAGCTGAACGACCCCGAGCTCAGCGAGGTCATCCGCCCCACGCCCACGGGGATTCCCGAGTTCGACCTGTCCAGGATCATCCCGTCAGAGAAGCCAAGCAGCACCTTGCAGTATTTTCCCAAGAGCGACAGCCAAGCGCCCAAGTCGCAGCCTTCCAACCTCCACCTCATGAACCTGCAGAACATGATGGCTGAGCAGCCGCCGGTGAGGCCCGGCATGAATGCGCCCAGCCTCCCTGGGCAGCAGGGCGTGCAGAGGGGCCTCGGCATGCCCATGTGCCACCCCGGACAAGTGCCCATGCTGGGCAGG
>NW_010431341.1:7067-8138 GCF_000710305.1 Buceros rhinoceros silvestris
ATGGGCAGCAGCATGCACCAGGGCATGATGTCTCCGCAGCAGAGCCTGATGGCCCAGCAGAACTTCATGCTGATGCAGGCCAAGCAGAGGAGCATGTCTGTGTCGGGGGAGATGTATGCCCAGACAGGACACATGATGTCACCTCAGGGCTCTCTCATGGGGCCCCCGCCTCAGCAGAACCTCATGGTCACGCACCAGATGAGGCAGCGGAGTGTCTCCCTGGACAGCCAGATGAGTTACATCCCCGGGCCTGGCAACATGGCCAACCTGCCCTTCTAGCCCCGGCCCGCGCTCGGGGCGGGGGGCGCCGGGCCGCCTGTACAGACCTTTTCAAACCTTTCTTGGGGGAGGGTTGGGGGCCAGCGCTGGTGGAGATGCCACGTGGGATGCTTTTCATATCGGATTCGCCTCCTCAGAGGAAACCAGATGTGCAGTAAACTTGATGTGAATTGGGTTTCTTTTTCCTTTCTTTTTTGGGGAAGGGGAGGGTGGAGGGGCCGGCAGTGGGGCTGTTACTTTGAGCCTGCGTGGTGTGACCAGGGACGCCCGGACCCTGTGGCAGATTGTAAAATTTTCATTTATGGTTTTTCTTTTCTTTCTTTCTTTTTTTTTTTTTTTTCCCCTCCTCTTTTTAAGCAACCAAAATGTGCAAGAGGGTTTTTTGGAACTAGCTGTAAATAAGTCGCTGGGAAAGGCAAAACTTGTGCTGGTTTTTAATTGTTCTGTATTTCTGTGTTTTAATAGAAGCCTCAAAACATGTTTTAAAAAAACAGAAACATAAAAACATGCTAAAGGCAACAGTGTACAAGGATTGAAAACTCTCCGTGGGGAAGGCAGGAGCATCCCCCAGGCTACACGGGGCACGGAGAGGTCCCGCTCTAGAGCGGCTCTGCATCAGGCCGGTGGCGTTCACGCGTCCGAATGGTTTGCACCTGCAGCGCGAACAGTGTTTCACAGATCTTCGGCCCCTGTGGAGGCAGCACCGAGCACACGGACGCCACCATCGACCGAGGACCGTCGGGGAGCTTGGAGCTGGGGCCCGGGTGAAACGCTGCCAGAGCAGCCGGTCCT